>NC_133711.1:11559421-11569421 GCF_048934315.1 Petromyzon marinus | reverse complement strand
ATGTCATTCATATTAGTTCACACAAACACTCCATCCATCTGTTCCTGGCCCGGCCCCTCTGTCAAATTTTAGAACCCATTGTGGCCCGCGAGTTAAAAACATTTGCCCACCCCTGCCCTAACCCCTAAACCCTAACCTCCAACCCAACCCTAACCCCTCACCCTATCCCCTTACCCTAACCCCTAACCCTACACCTAACCCTAAATCCTAACCCAAATCATTAACCCCAAACCTTAACCATAACCCCTAACCCTAATCGTTCTAACCCTTACCCTAATCCAGGGGTCGGGAACCTTTTTGACTAAGAGAGCCATGAAAGCAAAAAATTTGGAAATTTATTTCAGTGAGAGCCATATAATATATTTTAAAAGTGAATTCAACTAAATGTCAGTATAATAAGCCTCTGAATTTATTCTTTTAAATAATGTTGTTATAACACTCACCATTAATGCGACTTCTGGTGCTGCATGGATTTGCTGATGTCTTTGTAGTCGGGTTGGTACTTGGTGAGGTTAAGCTTCATGCAAGCGTTGAGGCTTTCATCCGTTAAACGTGATCGTAGGTTGGACTTGATGTTTTTAAGATGTGAGAATGACTGCTCACATGCATACGTAGATCCAAACATGGTCAATACAGCAATACTCACACGCTGCAGTGTGTGGTATGTGACAGGAAGCGCGTTCCAAGTTTTGAGAATCAGCTGGTCTTCGGGTTGGAGTTTTTTCATTTCTGTCCACATGTGCTTGCTCGCCAACTCCGCTTTCTGTCGTGTGATTCTTTCCAAATCTTCATTCAGTGACTTGAACGTATTCACCCACATGTCTGAGGCCTTCAGGTCAGCCACTTCTGCTTCAAAATCTCTGACGGAGACACCAGGGATGTAATTCAGGTCGGCTGTGTTCAGTGAACACTCGTTTGGATGGGTGATGAACTTAAAAAGACGAGTGTGCTCACGAAATTCTCCAAAGCGTGCTTTGAAGGACTGTAGGAGACTGGATGTGCAGCCAGCTAGCTGGTGGAGATCAAGGTTTTGAATGGGCTCACTTGCTGTGCATGCATCTTTAAATTGGCTCAGTTTTTCAAAATGTAGTAAACGACCTGTTTCAAGATCCGTGATGAAAAGCTCCAGCTTGTTTTCAAAAGCAAATACAGCTTGTTGAAGGGATACCACTGTATTTCCAATGCCTTGCATTTTCACGTTGAGCTGGTTCAGATGTTCAGTCAGATCTACGAGATAGTAAAACTTGAGGAGCCACTCGGTGTCGGCTAGCTCAGGATGCCCGACGCCTTTCATTTCAAGGAAAGTCCGGATTTCGTTTAGGCAAGCCGCAAAACGGCTAAGCACCTTCCCTCTTGACAACCAACGCACATTGCTGTGCAAAAGCAGACCAGGATAGTTATTTACAACTTCATCCAGCAGTGTTTTAAACTGGCGATCATTTAAGGCTCGGGCAACAATAAAGTTGATCACACGAATGACCAGCGACATCACTTCGCCAAACTGCCTGTCACACATCTGAGCACAAAGTGCCTCCTGGTGTATAATGCAATGGAAACTTAGGATGGGTCTATTTTCATGTTCACGGAGAAGCGCCACAAATGCTTTGTTTTTCCCCACCATACACGGAGCACCATCAGTACACACTGAGAGAAGTTTATCCATAGGTAGATTTTTTTCTTGAGCAAACTCCATGAAAGACTTGAATAAATCCTCACCTCTTGTGGACCCTTTTAATGGCAGAACAGCAAGACTTTCTTCGCGCAGTGTGTCACCAACAGCATATCTTGCAATCACGCTGAACTGCGACAAATGGCTCACGTCTGTTGACTCATCCAAAGCCAGAGAAAAGAACGGCGCTGCATTTATGTCCTTCACTTGCGTTTCCTCCACTTTGTTTGCCATCACGATGGTACGATCATGAACAGTTCTTGCCGACAGAGGCATGTCTTGTATCCGTTTGATTATCTTGTCTTTGTTCGGAGGATCATCAAAAAGTTCATTGGCTACATCCAGCATGAACGTTTTAGCATACTCGCCATCTTTGAATGGTTTTCCGTTCCTCACTATTGCTAAAGAACCAGCAAAGCTAGCCGAATTATAGTCACCTTGCCGGGTCCATACGCGGAGTTGCTGCTGGCTAGCTTGCACCCTGCTCAGCTCTTGGCACGCTTTCTTTCTGCTGTCTCCCGTAGGGTATTTTGATGCAAAGGTAGCGTGGCGCGTGTCGAAGTGCCGCTTTACATTCGACCGTTTCAACGATGTAATTTTGTCATTGCAAATTAGACACACCGCAGAACCCGCTCTCTCCACAAAGGCGAATTCTTCGGTCCATTCGTCCTGAAATGTACGATACTCGTCGTCTTTTTTTCTTTTCGCCATCTTCTTCGTCGAAGGGTTAGCTTTGAGCTAATGACCGAGCAGACGCAGTCTCAGACTGATTCAAAAGGGGGCCTTTACCTGTTTTACCCAGCAACGGCAAACGTAGGCCAGTATCATCCAATTAAAATAATGGACAATTGCTCCTGCAGCCCTGAACAGGACACGCGCAGTGAAAAATCGATGGATGGATTAAAACAAGTGAGAATATTTTGTTTTATCTGCGAGCCATATGCAATCATCAAAAGAGCCACATCTGGCTCGCGAGCCATAGGTTCCCGACCCCTGCCCTAATCGTTCTAACCCTAGCAATAATCGTTCTAACCCTAACCCATAACCCTATCCCCTAACCCTGATCGTTCTAACCCTAACCCTAATCGTTAGAACCCTAACCCCTAACCCTAAACCCTAACCCCTAAACCGTAAACCTAACCCTCTAACCATAACCTCTAACCATAACGTGCTCATTTTAACCGGAACCCCTAACCGAAACCTTAACCCAACCCTAATCCTAACCCATAAACACAAACCCTAACCTAAACCTAACCTAAATTTCGATTTAAATTTCGATTTAAAGCTTTCGTGACTGCAAGGATTCATCTTCTTTGGTTCTTTCGGTGAAGTCACGTAGAATGAGAATAAAATTATAAATTGATAAAATAAAATAACACAAGAAAATTCTCACGATGTTTCGGCCACAACTCAAGCGGCCTTCATCAGGTGAAGGGACGAGACTTTCTGGAGGACAGCGCTGGAGCGAATACAGCCAAGCTCAGACCGCGGCCTTTAAGCTGTGTGAGAAGAAACAAAGCGCCTTGACAAAGGAATTAGCATAGAATTTAGCATTGAAATAGCTGAGTGATTAGCTTGTGACTGGTCACAGAAATGGCTATGTTAAAGTCAAAGCATACACATCCACAGAGGCACCCCTTGACAAAGGAATTAGCATAGAATTTAGCATTGAAATAGCTGAGTGATTAGCTTGTGACTGGTCTCAGAAATGGCTATGTTAAAGTCAAAGCATACACATCCACAGAGGCACCTAGTACAAATCAAACAGGAGAATTTAGCATTGAAATATCTGAGGGATTAGCTTGTGACTGGTCATAGAAATAGTTATGTTAAAGTAACAGCATACACATCCACAGAGGCACCTAGTACAAATCAAACAGGATAATTTAGCATTGAAATAACTGAGGGATTAGCTTGTGACTGGTCGTAGAAATAGCTATGTTAAAGTCAAAGCCTACACATCTACAGAGGCACCTAGTACATGGACGCGAAAGGCGCTGCAACAACTCGACTATCATATAGTAAACCGATGTGAAAAAACCTAAGTCTAAATTACATCAATATAAAAAAAATGTACTCAATATATTCTTCAATAAGCTGAGCTATTAACAGTTACTGGATATACACTACACTATATAATGAATACTATATAGTAAACCAATAAAAAACTAAAATATAAATTACCTCAATGTTATCAATAAACTCTATATATTCTCCAATCAGCTAAGCTACCAACAATAAGTCGTTATATATCACAATGCTATATGGCGAAAAAATGGGTGGATTCTTACCCTCAACTTTAGCACCACGGATAGCTACGAGCCCCATTCAGACGGACGAGTTCATCCATGGTTGGAACGCAGGATGGGGAGAGAGACAGCTGCGAGGCGCTGTTATACTCCATGTTGTAAACCATACCATTAACCGTGGTGTGAGAGGTATTAAGAGGCAATGCCAGCGAAAGAGCTGCGGTCTGAAGGTCATCGTAAAATACAATTGATTAAGAACGGAAATGGTTTAAAACATCTTTCCAATGGTTACTAAGCCAGAATCCATCTTCTCGGTTGAAATTGTCTCTGTGCTTGCATATGTGAATGGCCTCATGAACGAATCTCTCATGGTAGCCGGTTGGTTTGCAAAGAACCTCCGTCTTGGAGAAGTCAATGTCATGTGAGCCCACTGAATTATAACAGTGATCTGCCACGGCAGAGGAGTTCGTTCTACCGTGTTTCAAGTCTGCTTTATGTTCGCGGATGCGGTTCCGAGATATGTCGTTTGGTTTCTCCAATGTAGCTACTACCACAGAGGCACTTTAGTTTGTAAATGCCCGGGTACTGTATGTCTGGAACAGCATCTTTTGCAGATGGAACCAGATCACGGATTTTATGTACTGTGTTGAATCGGACCTGAATTTTGTGTTTATTCAGGATTTTGGATATCTTTTTAGTGACCCCTGAAATGTAGGGTAAGGTGATGGTTTTGAGTGGCTCCACAAGAGGATCCTTCTTCATGACTGGAATGATGGCTTTGCGGATTGTGTAGTCGGAGTAACCATTAGCCCTGAGAGCCTGGTGTACGTGCTTGAGTTCACTGGTAATGTGTTCCTGGTCGGAAATGCATTGGGCTCTATGGTATAGAGTCTTGATGAGGGAGTTCTTCTGGGATGGATGGTGGTGGGAATCCGGTTTCAAGTAAGCATCTGTATGGGTAGCTTTCCTATAGACAGAGTGGCTCATTGAACCATCATGTCTCCTTTTAATTAAGACATCCAAAAAGGGTAGTTTGCCATCTTTTTCGACCTCCATGGTAAATCTGATGGCTGGGTGTATGGAATTGATGTGGTCGTGGAATTGGTCTAGAGCAGGCTGGCCATGTTGCCAGATGACAAATGTGTCATCCACGTACCTCTTCCATAAGGTCGGGCGTTGAGTGGCAGTCTGGATGGCGTCAGTTTCAATTTTTTCCATGAATACGTTGGCTACAACCGGAGATAGGGGGGAGCCCATTGGGGTGCCCTCAGTTTGTTTGTAGAAAGTTCCATTCCAGGTGAAGTATGTGTTGGTTAAGCAATGTCTCACCAGGGAGGGTACATCAGTATGCAGTCCTTGATGAACCAGGTCTTCAATGATAGCGATGGTGTCAGGTACCGGGACTTTGGTGAACAAGGACACCACATCAAAACTGACAAGCAGGTCGTCTGGGGACAGGGAAATGCCTTTGATTGTCGATACCAGGTGAGTAGAATTTAGTACCGCAGAGGTGGTTTTTCCAGTGAAAGGTCGCAGTATATCAGCAAGAAAACGTGCCAGTTTATAGGTGGGGGAGTTGATAGTAGAGATGATGGGGCGAAGGGGTGCATCTTCTTTGTGTATCTTTGGAAGGCCATATAATCTTGGTGGTCTGGCAGCAGAGGGTTTCAACGAGAACTGTTTGGTCTGATCAATTAATGCTGTTTAATCAGAGATGATTTTGTTCGTTTTGGTAACCAGGCTGTTGGTGGGATTTCTTTTATTTTTGTATAGCTGCCATCGTTGAGTAGTTTTTCAATTTTGTTGTTATATTCTGTTTTGTCCATGATGACAGTGGCATTGCCCTTGTCGGCTGAGAGGACGGCAATATCATCTCTCTTTTTTAATTGAGATTATTCAAAGCGTTCATCTTTGCTGATGTTGCTAGGTGGCAACTTAGCGTTTTTGAGGGTTGCAGCGATTTCAGATCTTGCTACGTCTGCAGAGATGTGACTCAAGTCCTTGAGTGCAACGTCGACATGGGCAATGATATTGTAGAGGTGTTAACTACGCGCTGTTGCGTAACCTGCATTGCCACCAGGGCAGTGCAGCATTACCCCTGGGTACAATGGTTGGGGTCAGTCGAGGTGAAACGGATCGTGGCCAGGGTTTGGTACGAACCAATCAGACGGTTCCACGTGGGAATGTATGATTCGTTCTACCTGGCCACGAAGGAGTATAAGACAGGTGACCCAACGGACCTCGGGGAGTTCTCTCCCTGCACGAAGATAGAAGACTGGGCTGAAGCCTTTCAGCCCTTCTAAAGGCTAAGGCTCGGCATTCCCAGTGGTCAGGACCCACCGGGCCAGCGGTGGGTCAGATAGCCTCCCCTAAGTCCTAGCCGGAGGACTAGGATAGCGGTAGACGTGTGAGTCCCGCCAAGTCCGGAGGTTGTACCTCCTTAGGTATCAAGGAGGTTTGCGGTAGACGTGTGAGTCCCGCCAGGTCCGGAGGCTGTACCTCCCTAGGGTATCGGGTGAGGGGACCGAATATGCCTCTGTGTGTGGTAAGCGTTGTATAAGGAAATAATACAATAAACAGAGTGTGCCTCCTAAAGAAGTCTGCTCGTCCTTACAACACTACAATATCATTAACCGGTATGTGTCTCGGTGTGACAGCAAAGTTTAGACCTTTAGCTAAAACGGATTTCAGACCATCAGAAATAAAACTGTTACTGCGATTAATTACTACTTTGTTGACGTTTATCTTTTCAGTGTGTGGATCCAAATTCAATCACCTCTGAGCTTGGCTGTGTTCGCTCCAGCGCTGTCCTCCAGACAGTCTCGTCCCTTCACCTGATGAAGGCTGCTTGTGTTGTGGCCGAAATGTCGTGAGAATTTTATTGTGTTATTTTATTTTATCAATTTATTATTTTATTCTCATTCTACCTGACTTTACCGAAAGAACCAAAGAAGACTAAACCTAACCCTTATCCCAAACGCCTAACCCTAGCCCCAACCCATAACCCTAACCTAACCCTATCCCTAACCCATAACCCCAACCCCTAACCCCTACCCCTAACCCGAAACCCTCCCCATAACCCTAAACCCTAACCAGTAAACCCTAACCACTAACCCCTAACCCCTAATCCAACCCTATACCCTAACTCCTAATCCAACCCTGAACCATAACCCCTAAACATAACCCCAACCCTAAACCCTAACCCGCAAACCTAACCCCTAACCCTTAACCCCTAAACCAACCCCAACCCCTAAACCCTAACCCATACATGGGCAAAGATGGCCCCCGGGCCGTATATGGCCCGTTGGGCTTTTTAATCCAGCCTGCCGAACTTGTCCAAATATTATTATTATTAAATTAAATTTTACCTCTCTCATGTAATGCCCCCATTTCCCCATTAGATGGCGCACTTTGACCGGGAATGTGATGTATAGGGCTCGAAAGGGCACATGATCTCGCAATGCATTGTGGGCCATCACAGATCAAAGTTAACGGATCAGCACCTCAGATCTATCCTGAGAATTGCCACAACCAAAATAACTCCAGACTTGGATGCACTGGCAAAAATGGGATATTAACAACACTGTTCCCACTGAAACTGAAAGTGATGATGTGTTGCTGCAGCGAGGTTGGAGCCAAATCTCCGACACAGCCTGCGTGGCTGCTCTAACCTGTTAATGTAGATGATAAAGAAGTTCAAGTGAGGTAATTGGTTTGGGCGCAGGCCTCAGATGTTTTCATGATATTTGATCAGTCACGTTACGACATGTTTTTGCATTGTTCATGTTCGTGCAATTTGTTAAATTGCCTTGCGAATAAATGCTTTGCTACCTGTTAAAAGCCAAATCCTTTCATGTGTAGTGTTTTAAGGACGAGCAGACTTCTTTAGGAGGCACACTCTGTTTATTGTATTATTTCCTTATACAATGCTTAACACACACAGAGGGATATTCGGTCCCCTCACCCGATACCCTAGGGAGGTACAGCCTCCGGACCTGGCGGGACTCACACGTCTACCGCTAACCTCCTTGATACCTAAGGAGGTACAACCTCCGGACTTGGCGGGACTCACACGTCTACCTCTATCCTAGTCCTCCGGCTAGGACCTAATGGAGGCTATCTGACCCACCGCTGGCCCGGTGGGTCCTGACCACTGGGTATGCCGAGCCTTAGCCCTTAGAAGGGCTGAAAGGCTGGTCCAGGGTCCTAGCTAGGCTTCAGCCCAGTCTTCTATCTTCGTGCAGGGAGAGAACTCCCCCGAGGTCCGTTGGGTCACCAGTCTTATACCCCTTCGTGGCCAGGTAGAACCAATCATACATTCCCACGTGGAACCGTCTGATTGGTTCGCACCAAACCCTGGCCACGATCCGTTTCACCTCGACTGACCCCAACCGTTGTACCCAGGGGTAATGCTGCACTGCCCTGGTGGCAATGCAGGTTACGCAACAGCGCGATGTTAACACCTCTACATCACCCCCTCCTTCGGAAGCTCCAGCCGTCCCGGATGCAACAATGGGAAACTCCGAAATTACCAACGGTAGAAGAATTGTGAGTGTGCCTCACGAACAACAAGAACAAGAACAATAAAACCCCTATAAATACCCCCCTTAACAACATAACGTATGTACAAGGCACTAGACATGCCAAAAAACATTATAACAACCGGCGAGATTTCGCGCGCGTGCGTTTCGCGGGACCATCGTAGGGGATGGCAGGCTTTGTCGGCGGCACAAGGGAAGGAGGAGGATGAGCCAGAGCATCCGGTGGGCCTTTAGGCATCTCTCGGGGACACCTGCTGCTCCACGGTCCATTGAGGCCGCACGTAGCCTGCATGGAGCCGTCACTCCTGCGTCATCTGCAGGAGGAATGACACGCCTGCGCTGTGGGTTAGGCACCAATGGGGCAACATCCGGCTCGTCGGACGCGTCGCACACTCGGCCCCCGTGTCGTGTGTGTTGTGGAGGGACGCGTGGCGTGACGAAGGGTTTTAACCGAGAGGGGTGAACGCACCAGCGATGCCGTCCCCAGCTAACTTTAACACACTGGGGACGCAGGACTTCCACTACCTTAACCGGGCCTCGCCATGGTCTGAGGAGTTTGGCCGACATGGACACCGGCACCTGGGGCCAGTGGAGCCATGCCCTGTCTCCCGGTGCCCACCGATGCGTGTACGTCCGAGGGTCACGCAGTCGCAAATTCGCCCGTTGGGGGGAAGCCGAATTTTCAATGGCGGCCTCCCGTGCCTCGGCCAACTTACGGAGGTTGAATCGCAAGTGGTCAACGAGCTTTGACTTTTGCGGTGGCTGTTCAATTTCCAGCCGAACGTCGGCGGGAGGAAAGGCATCCCTGCCGTACATTAGAAAGAACGGGGAAAATCCCGTCGCCGCGTGAGGTGCCATACGGTATGCGGCGAGGACCCCTGGAACCTGCAAGTCCCAATTGAGGTGGGATTCATTGACCTGATGGCATAACATAGCGGTGAGAGTTCTATGAAGGTGCTCCACCATGCCGTAGGGCGAAGTGCGCACTTTCTTAGTGCCCAACAGGCGGCACACATCATTCAGCAAGGCCCGAAAAATTTCTTCCCTGATCGGTCAGCAACCGTTCTGGTGCGCCCTTGTCCAGGACGTAGCCCTGAACAAAGGCGTCCACAACGGCCGCCGCCGACTGGTTGGGGAGGGCCCAGGCCATAAGCCACCGTGTAAAATACTCTACCCCAACCAGAAGGTACTTATTACCCCGTGGCGTAGTAGGAAAAGGGCCCAAAATATCGAGAGCCACCAACTCATTTATACGAGAGACCGAAATGGGTTGCAGGGGTGGACATGCCAGTTTAGCCGGCGGTTTACGTTGCGCACAATGGGTGCATCCCAGCAAAATGTCAGTGACGTCGGGCAGCATGCCCGGCCAGAAAAATTGCAACCGCAACAACCCAATGGTCTTATGAACACCCAGGTGCAATAAACGCTCATGCGCCGCCCATACGGCCTTGCATCGCAAGGCGGATGGCACGACGATTTTATGTTGACACGAGTCAGCATCCCAATGCATCAACAAGCCGTGCTTCATGACAATTGAATTA
>NC_133711.1:11281921-11554421 GCF_048934315.1 Petromyzon marinus | reverse complement strand
AAACCGATAAAAACCCCAAACAACGAAAATAAAACAAAAAAAAACATTAAAAAACGAAAAAAACACCCAAAAAACACCAAAAAAAGAAAAAACCCCAAAAACACCAATAAACCAAAAAACCCATAAACCGATTAATTTTCGTTTTTTTGGATTAGTTAAACTAAAAAACACTAAAAAACAAAAATATACCCAAAAAACATAGAAAACCGAAAAAAACACGAAAAACAACTCATAAAACGAAAAACACCAATAAACAAAAAAACGATAAAACCCCAAAAACGAAAATAAAACAAAAAAACATTTAAAAAACGAAAAAAACCCACCCAAAAAACACCAAAAAACCCAAAAAACGATTACATAATAAAAAAAAACGAAAATTAAACTAAAAAACTAAAATATACCCAAAAAACATAGAAAACCGAAAAAAACACGAAAAAACTCATAAAACGAAAAACACCAATAAACAAAAAAACGATAAAACCCCAAAAACGAAAATAAAACAAAAAAACATTTAAAAAACGAAAAAAAACCCACCCAAAAAACACCAATAAACCAAAAAACCCAAAAACCGATTACATAATAAAAAAAAACGAAAATTAAACTAAAAAACACTAAAAAACCAAAATATACCCAATAAACAAAAAAACGAAAAAAACCCCAAAAACGAAAATAAAACTAAAAACCAAAAAAACACCAAAAAAAGAAAAACCCAAAAAATACCAATAAACAAAAAAACTATTAAAAAACCCCCCAAAAAACTTACATTTTACTAAAAAAACACAAAAACGAAAAAATACCAAAAAAACATAGAAAACTGAAAAAAACATGAAAAAACTCATAAAATGAAAAACACCAAAAAACAAAAACAGATTTTTTTAAAAACACCAAAAAACAAAAAAAACAAAAAAAACACTAAAAACCGAAAAAATACCCAATAAACATTAAAAACCTGGTATACAGGCGAGGTAGTTAAAATATCCCGACCCTGACGCCTGCTCTATATTTGGAATGGTGCATGTCTGTCTCTCCCCGTAGTTGCGTGAAATTTTCTCCGAGTCCTCCGGTTTTTCCCCTCTACATTTATAAACAAGCGTTTAGAGTATGTGGCTGCTGCTATCATTGTCCACGTGATAAGCCACTTCGTTGAGCTATCATTTGTGGCCTGTTCGCTTCTGAAAAAAACAGCTATACAGCTCAGTGGGCCTTACCTGGTAAACTAAAAAAAGTGTTTCGTTTTAGTAAACGAGGGCCGGCAGGCGTAGAACTCTGTCTGCTTGGGAGATGTTTTTTTTTGTTGCAGGTTCATCCTCACGTTCACGCACCGCGAATTTTAAGCGTCACATTCAGAGGCGGGTCGATTGCTCTGCGAGACCGGTGTTCGAACTGGTTCCACGCTCTCCTTGGTAAGAGTGTGTCTGGGCTTGGGCTGGTTTTGTTGGGCAGTAATGTTGCATAACGAGTTCTAGTAGGGGGGGGGGGTATGAATGATCGCGTAGAGTTAAATATAGAGCGAGCAGCATTGTTTATCATAATGTCAGTGTAACGAGGCGTTGGGTACACAGTGTACACATAGTGACAGGTGTAGCAAACTCGCGCCACCTGGGTTCGCTCTCTACTCACGCAGCGCTCTTTCCTTGAACAATGCGGCCTCCCAACTAGCATGTTTATTTTTATTCTTATATGTATTACTTATAGAACCAGAATAAGTCTACATTATAGACTGCCAGTGCGCTCACTCAGGTTAAGAACCATTGCTACAGTCTACATTATAGACTGCCAGTACACTCACTCCGATTAAGAACCAGGGTACGAGTCTACATTAGTGTTTTTTGTTTTATTTTATTTTTATTCACTTTCGTTTTTACTATAATTTTTCTATCTACGTGACTTTACCGAAAGAACCAAAGAATATAGATTCTATTGTACCATCATATAAAAAAAGTTTTGCTGGCTGAAAGGACGTCATGTCTGGAGGGACGGACGGAAACGTCCAAAGGACGTGCGTTATAATGATGCTCGCGTGTAAAGCACCGCACAGTATTCACTCGCTCTCGGAGATAGAATGATTCAGAGGCGCGAGGAGGAACCACATCCAAGCAAGATGGTAGCAGCAGCCGCGTGGTGAGCTGGAACTCCCAACAATTGTCCAAGCTCTGCGGTCCTCTGTCTCAAGGTGTTATCGGCCGATTAATGAGTTTATACACGTGAGAGGACACCGGAGCACCTGGAGAAAACCCACGCGTGCGAGGGGGGACACTCTATCCCATACAGACGGAACAGGTGGAGGTGGAGTCCACATTTTTGCTGTACTGCATTCTCCTGGCGAGCCAGTTTATATACATGTGGTGCCGCGTAACAGTTTAACGAAATAGGTTTAATATTCGCCAATGTAAGAACAAATGGGGCGTGAGGGGGTACGGCTGGAAACCCTACTCACTGCACCTGTCCCGCCACCGGGTCGATTGCACCATCTTTAGGGGACGTTGCCAAAGCTTTACAGCACCAGTTGCTATGGACGAAGAAAAACAAGCGAAACAGCCCGAACCAAAGTCCACAGCTACACACAACGCACCTTTGTGTCATGAGCGTTGACTTATTTATCACAAAGCAAACAGCACATTCCTCGTCTCATTGCCCTGCACGATAAGCACCCTCCTGTTCGTTCCAGTCAAACCAGAAAAGCAACGTTGCTGAGCCTCTGGCTAATGGAGCGCAGAGGGCGTTTACGGGTCTCTGGCCGGACCCAGCTGCTGACGTTCACAAAGTGTCATAGACGCGTTTAGTGTCAAGGTCTTTATCTGTCCGGTCCACACGGCTAACTCTGTGGCTCACCCACCACAGGCCGGGTCACCTCTCAGCACCCGAGGAGCCAACAACCGCCGCCTCTCTCCACTCCTGGCTATCTCTGCATGCCTCGCACTGTCGAGGAGGAGTCGACCCGACTGTATCGTTTCATCATCGCGCAGCCGCCCGCCTGCTGGGTCGCCACCTGCACATTTAGGCATTCGCGGTCACATTCACGCACGCGTGCGACTGAGAGTACATCTTGAGGCATTTTCCAGTTGTCATTGAAGTCGGGTCATTTAATCGCCACTTAATATCGTGCTTAGGATTGACCTCACACACGCGCACAGCTCGGAGATCGTGCGCATCCTGGTTCCTGCGTAAGTGCCCGGGCACCTGCTTGGCAACATAACTTGGGAAAAGCTACAGCGAGGGGTCAGCAGGATCCAGGAGCCACAGCCGAGCCATGGCTGTGGCCCATCACAGCTCTCTGGACGCGTCGTGCGTCGACTGCCTGGAGCCGGCGGACCTGGGCTGTGCGCAATGCGGCCACTCGACCTGCGCGGCCTGCATGGAGCGCACGTACGGCCGTGTGGCCAACCTCACGGCCCTGCCGTGCTCGCGGTGCGCCAACAGCGGCGCCAACGGCGGTGGCAGCCACCGAGGCTCCAAGAACTACAATCGCAGATCGGGCAGCCACGGCGGGAGCCAGCGGGATTCGTCCGGAGACGCCACCGAGGCGGCAGAGGCCGCGACCCGCTGCGACATCTGCATGGAGGAGAACGTGGCCGCCGTGAGGACTTGCCTCAAGTGCGAGACGGCATTCTGCGAAGCGCACATCCGGCCTCACATCGAGCTGGACAAGTTCAGGGACCACCCGCTGGTCCACCCGTCCATCAACCTGCGCGAGCGCAAGTGCAAAGTGCACCGCAAGTTGCTCGAGGTTTACTGCAAGCGCGACGAGTGCCTCGTGTGCTCTGCGTGCACCATCGCGGGCAAGCACAAGCACCACGACGTGACCACGGTGGAAGAGGAGCACGCGACCAGGAAGGTGAAAGGGAGGCGCGGGGACGGGTGACGGGGGGAGTCGGGGGATGTGAGGGGGGCAAACGGGGGGTGAGGGGGGGCTGGAAATGGGAGGAAATTACTGCGGAAACTCGGACGCGAGCATTGACGAGTTTGTGTGGCGTTTTCTTGTCCGTTTCAGCAGCACGTTTATTTACATGAATGAAACAATGCTACGTATATTCGTTATGTATATTCGCACGCCGTTCACACAACAATTGTTTCTTGTATGTCCCTCCTACCACGTTCCGTTTGGGAGTTTCAGAGCTTGACGGACACTGGGGGACCGCATATATATAGGCATATAAGCTAAAACTAAACTATATATTTTTTTACCAGGTAAGGCCCACTGAGCTATAGACCTCTTATGAGTAGACGACCCGCTGCTATGAAACTTGTGCCTGGTTCCTTACGGTACAACGCAGCCGGGGTTCAGATTTGTATTCTCATCACGACGACCCGGGGCATTTCCAACCCTGGTTAACAATGATTCTGGACACGCGGACCACTTGCCACCCTGAACCCACGACCATTGTTTACACACCAAAGACAAAGATCCCCCTTATAGCCTTAATATACTGTTTGGGGAAAGTGCTGTAAGCGAGTAACACCTATGAAGGCCGGAACGGCACAAGAGGGGGTGAGTGGCCAGCACCACGCGTGGACGCCTTTGTCTCCCCAGTGGTGATGTCACATCGCACCAGGTACTTATTTGAGGCTGAGTCGAGCTGGGGGAGGCCAAACGCTGGTTTAGATCATCGTCACTGGTGTTGTCCGTGAACGGGAATCGAACTAGGGTGGCCGGGTTCGCAGCGCGCTAACCGTTGCACCACCGCACACCACCTCCACGCACCACCACCACGCAGTAAACACATCTGGTATTTTGTGAACAACAAAACAAATACATGTACACCTCTGGTGTTTTGTGAACAACAAAACAAATACATGTACATCAGTTACGCGAACCACTTCCCACGACCTTGCGACCGGGACCACGGCGCAAGGTTAACTTCCGCGAGGACAGCAGACAAGGATATTGGCACCACACCGTGCATTGGCTTCAGACAAACGCCGACGTTTTCACTGTTCAAATAAACCTACCATTAAAATTATAGACTGATCATTTCTTTGTCAGTAGGCAAACGTACAAAATCAGCAGGGGATCAAATACTTTTTTCCCTCACTGTATAGCTTTGGCCTTGCATGCGCTTGTGTATCCAGTGGTTGCCCGACGGGTCTACCGGTGTCACGCGAGCGGTCTGCACAGCCACCCCGATGGCATAACTTGACATTGCCGCCCAGGAATAATCTACCACCACCCTCGGCAAACACCCACGTTGCCTCTGCCTAAAAGCCAGTGCTCAGGAGCTCACCCTTTGCATTCTCCCCCCCGGCTCCCCTATTCGTAACCTGGCACCTGGGGCCCCTTCTGTTCCACGAGCCCCAGTGCCGTTGCACCGCCTGCACACTCGGTAGTTATGCCACTGGCCACGCATCGTCTCCCACCTCTAATAGCCCTCGGCCAATGAGTCATGCCATACTAGATACGGCAGGAGCTGCATGATCCTTACCTGCATCCTGATGTCACATTACACCAGGCCTGACGTAATATCATCCCCCCTCCCAACCCCCATTCAGCATCACATTTTACACTTTGCATACCTGGCTCTTAGTTTTTTTTGTATTACAGTATTGTGCAACATTGCTCTCAGGTGGCTCATTCGGCCATGGTGGCTTAGCAGTGGAGAGCAAGCAGCTCGCAATTGAGGCCGATTGCGAGTTAAAGTCGCTTTTGGGGGATGGGGCGGTTCATGAAATGTAATTCTGTGTGAAAGTCAACCTTGGATGTCCATAGGAATGTGGAATTTCCACCACTGGCTCAGGGCTGTAAACGTCAGATGAGCACTGCGTCAATGTTAATTTGAGGGGGAACTCTCTTTGACTCTGACAGGTGACTCCCAATAATACAAAGTCGATCTCAAATGATTACCAACACCTCTAGAAAGTGCTCAGTGCAGGAAATACACACAATTGAGAGTGGTTGCCGTCTCTAGTTGATGGTTCTACCTTGACACTGATTAATTCCTTTGCTTTTTCAATCCCTTGGCTGTTGCTGCTGCTGGTTTTGACAGGCGGCTTGCATATGCGGTAGTCACTTCAGTAATGTGGAATCCTTGCATTAAAAAAGTTTACTTTTTGTTAACCTAATGTGTATTGATTGTATTATAAAGCTTGTTAATATACAGTGAACTAATACAAACTATACTGTACATCACTATTTTAAATTTAATATACAGGTAAAATGTATTATATACAGTGCGTTCAATATGGGAATATCATCTGAATGTATATTAAGTATGACATTACTTACTATGAATAAATATTCGTATTTCATAAACGGTAAATAATGTTCTTCAAATTTCCAAAGAAGCAAAGACAAATCTAAAATAGCTAGTTGACTTGTGGCCGCATTTGTGGCATTACATGTTTGCTGCGTGTTCCACTTATTTGATTCTCTGCTTTCATTTCCTTAAATGAACACGAGGGAAGGTGATGGTTGAAGCCCTCGTGACTCATCTATGCGTTTTTTTGGCCTTCCTGTTGTAATTGAAGGTCACTTATTTGGGCTACCTCTTTAGGCCCCGCACCATCTTCTTTAGCCCCCGCCCAACCCTTCCTCCGGACACGGGCTTGGGCACAGGCAGTAGTGGTGGGTGCACGGATGGATTATGGACCAGGCCAGTGAGGCCAGTGCCCCAGGGCCTCGGACTACACACAGATGGGGGAAAGTCTTTCGGAAGACAGATGTCAGACTAACTTTAAAATCGCTGTCCAGTACTCTGTGGAGTGCTTGGGCAGAGTTAACCAAGGCACTGTGGAGAAATTACACCCACATTAGAGAGGCCTTTGGTGGAATGTGCAATGATGATAATGAGAAAAGAGATACTCGAATTGAGGCCGCTGGACTATGTGCTAAATTGGACACCTTAGAGATGGTGTTCATGGCATATTTCTGGGATGTCACACCTACAGAAAAGTGACATTGACATCTCTGTAGCAGCACAGCTTTTGTCTTCGTTGAGGGATTTTGTGGCAGGACAGCGAGACCAGGTTGAGGCTTTTGAACGGGCAGCCTTAAATATGACAGGTGTCTCTCAGTCATATAAGCACGATCTTCAGCGAAAGAGGAAAAGCAAAACATTTGCAGATGAGAGCTCGGAGCCAGGTGTGACACTTGAGCGGCAGGAGAAGTTCAAAATAGAAAAATTGTATGTGGTCATTGATAAGCTAGTGGCATGCCTTGAACATCGCTTGGACGCTTACAAGCGTTTGACCAGTCTCTTTGGAGTTCTGTTTATGTCAGATCAGGTGTCTAACAGTGATGTCATAGTGGAAAAGGTAAATGCACTCTCTGCTGCATATCCATCAGACCTAGACATGAACTTTCCCAACAAATTCATCCAATTAAAGTCTTTCATGTCTGACCGAGGGTGAGAAGTGCCCAACTAAATTGCTTGAGACGTTGCAGGCACTTAATCTGCAGTCAGTGTTCCCCAATGTTTGTGGCATTTAGGATTTTTCAAACTTTGCCAATGACCAACTGCCAGGGTGAGTGGATATTTTCCCTTTTAGGCAGAATAAAAATGAGCTGCGGAGTAGCATGTGCCAAACACGTCTCAGCTCATTGTCACTTATGTCAATAGAGTCAGACCTTGTCAGAGAGCTAAATTTGTAACGATCTAGTGGATTATTGTGCGAGGAGGAAGACAAGAAAGACAACAATATAGGAAAGCAGGGGGGGGGGGGGGGCTTCAAAGGCAAGGGCCTCACAGGACCATGATCCGGCCCTGGGTGGGTGGGCACAGAAGGTACTGGTGGGTGGAGAGAGGAGGTAGGGGTGGGGTGACTTTCCAATGAACTAAGTTCCTCTTAAGAGCAGTAAGATATAGATAAGAGATGCCATATTCTGTATTTTTAAAATTCGCAATGCAATTTCCCAATGTTTTTATCTAATCGGATGCATTGCTTTGTGTTTCAGAATGTCATCATCACAGCAATGGAACGTGTAGACGACAGAAAGGCGTCTTCAAAGACATATATCAATGAATTGAAAGACTCCTCTGATTCTGTGCAGGTATTTGCCCAGCATGCACCAGGGCCATAAAGCATGTTCCATTTTTGTGGGAAGTTCCACCGGTGGTGACTTTCCACCAAACTTATTGCACTCCACTCACGAGCACAGTTTGGCGACAGTCGGCTATGCTTACTCTTTGGTTCTATTCGGTAAAAGTCACGTAGGTAAAAAATAAAACAACAAAAATCACAACGTTTCGGCCACAACACAAGCGGCCTTCATCAGGTGAAGGGACCAGACTGTCTCGAGGACAGCGCTGGAGTGAAACACAGCCAAGCTCAGACCGCGACCTTTAAGCTGTGTGAGAGTAATTAAGGTGCCTTGACAAAGGAATTAGCATAAACATTTGATTTTTAATAGGCGGACTTAACATGATGAAAGGTAGGGAGAGGGTCGACCTGTGCAGGCTGGCGAGGGGGTACGGCAGCGTCCACATACTGTACCATTGAAAAATTAGATTAATGTTTGGTTCGATTTAGAAAATCTTTCCAATGGTTGCTTAATTTGAAACCATCTTATCGGTTGAAATTGTGTCTGTGTTTGTAGATCTGAATTGCCTCGTGAACAAATCTCTGATAAAAACCCGTGGGCTTGCAAAGAACCTTGGTATGGGAGAAAATTATATCGTGATCACCCACAGCGTTGTAACAGTGATCAGCTACGGCAGAAAAATTCGTTCTGCCGTGTTTCAAATCTGATTTGTGCTCGCGAATTCGGTCAGAGACATGTCGCTTCGTCTCCCCGATATAGCAATCACCGCAGGTACAACTCAATTTGTAAACCCCGGGGTACTGTAAGTCAGGAATGACATCCTTCACGGATGGGATCAGATCACGAATTTTGTGTACTGTATTTAACCGGACCTGGATCTTGTGTTTGTTTAGAATTTTGGAAATCTTTTTAGTAACGCCTGCTATATATGGTAGTGTGATGGTTTTTACCGGAGTATCAAGTGGTTGTTTCTGTATGGAGGGAGAAACTGCTTGGCGGATGGTACGGTGAGAGTATCCATTCCTTTTGAGGGCCAGGTGTACATGTTTTAATTCACTGGTCAGGTGGTGTTGGTCCGAAATGCAATGAGCCCTATGGTATAAAGTTTTGATGAGAGAATTCTTCTGAGCTGGGTGGTGGTGGTAATCAGGCTTCAAGTAGGAATCCGTGTCGGTGGGTTTCCTGTAAACAGAATGCCCCAACGAGCCATCAGGTCTCCTCTCAAATAGAACATCCAAGAATGGTAGCCTGCCATTCTTCTCCACTTCCATGGTGAATCTGATAGCGGGATGTCTGGAATTGATGTGGTGTAGGAAAAGGTTCAGAGCTGGGAGGCCATGTGGCCAAATGACGAAAGTGTCATCCACATATCTCTTCCACAGAGAAGGTCTGAGGGTGGAAGTCTGGATGGCGTCCGATTCAAATTTCTCCATGAAAACATTGGCTATCACTGGTGACAAGGGGGAACCCATGGGATTACCCTCATTTTGCTTGTAGAAGGAACCATTCCAAGTAAAGTAGGTGTTGGTGAGGCAGTGCCTGACCAGAGTAGGTACCTCGGGGTTTAGTCCATGTTGTACCAAATTTTCAATTATATCAATGGTATCAGGTACCGAGACCTTGGTGAACAAGGATACCACATCGAAGCTGACAAGGATATCGTCAGGGGACAGTACAACGTCATTGACCATAGAAACCAATTCGGCCGAGTTAAGTACTACTGAGGAGGTCTTGCCAGTGAAAGGTAGCAAGGTATCCAACAGAAAACGTGCCAGCTTATAGGTAGGGGAGTTGATCGTGGATACGATGGGTCGTAGTGGAGTGCCTTCCTTATGAATCTTTGGAAGACCATAGAATCTAGGTGGTCTTGCAGCAGAAGGTTTTAGGAAGGGACATTTAGTTGGTTCGATTAGGGAGGTCGAACTTGTGATGATCTTGTTGGTTTTTATAGTTAGGCTATTGGTAGGGTCATTTTTTATTTTTGAGTAACTATCATCATTGAGTAGGTCCTGAATTTTGTTGTACGAGTTTTTATCCATTATTACAGTGGCATTGCCCTTGTCGGCTGAGAGGATGACTATATCATGTCTCTCTTTTTAATTTCGCGAGTTTAGAGCGTTCATCTTTGCTGATGTTACTAACGGGTTTCTTAGCATTATTAAGAATAGTAGCTATTTCAGCTCTTTCGACGTCTGCTTGGATGTGCCCTATACCTTTGAGGGCTACATCGACCTGAGAGATAATATCATCTATCGGTATATGTTTTGGGGTGACAGCGAAATTTAGTCCTTTCGCCAATACTGTTTTCAGATTGTACGAAATCGGGGTGCTACTCTGATAACAATTTTGTTAACATCTAGTTTTGTGATCTGTGGAACCGGGGTTTTCTTTGATAGGTGGTTGAATTTAGCAATTAGGTTAGCTTTGCATTTGATTGAAAGTGAATCGGCAGAAGAAGCAGTCATGTTGTCTACGTGGTTCCAATCAGAAGGTGACATTTTTTGTGTTAACGTTAAATGAGCTTGTAGGAGAGTCCTGTCTAAAGTATCGAGTTCAAAACGGAGTAGTCTTATCCTCTGAGAATAAAGAGAGGCTGGCCTTAAACAGAATCTGTTTAGAATTCGATGAGGACACAGCAGCAGAAGTGAGTGTGAAGGCGATGGGTATTACCTTGTGGTCGCAGCATCTTTTGAGGAAGGTTAGCGTCTCGATGAGCTGTTACTTCTTGTCCCGTTGTCTGTTAAAAGCTCTAACAGATCGGTGAAAACCCTCCCCGTAGAGGCCATCAATTCTAGATTTGAAGCTTTCGTGACTGCCAGGATCCATACTCTTTGGTTCTATTTGGTAAAGCCATGTAGGTAAAAAATAAAACAAAAATCACGACGTTTCAGCCACAACACAAGCGGCCTTCGTCAGGTGTAGGGACCAGACTGTCTTGAGGACAGCGCTGGAGTGAAACACAGCCAAGCTCAGACCGCGACCTTTAAGCTGTGTGAGAGTAATTAAGGTGCCTTGACAAAGGAATTAGCATAAAAATTTGCATTTTAATAGGCGGACTTAGCATGATGAAAGGTAGGGAGGGGGTCGACCTGTGCAGGCTGGCGAGGGGGCACGGCAGCATCCACATGCTGGTGGTGTGAAAAGGGGATTTTAAGCTATGAAAGTTTGGGGTGCCACTACTTGAAAAATATACTGTACCATTGAAAAATTAGTTTAATGTTTGGCTCGATTTATAACATCTTTCCAATGGTTGCTCAATTTGAAACCATCTTCTTGGTTGAAATTGTGTCTGTGTTTGTAGATCTGAATTGCCTCGTGAACAAATCTGATAAAAACCCGGAACAAAAACTGACACCTTTATTCAAGGCATCATGTTTGCAATAACCACAACACAAGCAGTCAAAGGAGGTCTCATAATGTAAATGCTCACCCCGAGCCCTCAATACTCTGATAGTGCGCTGTTTTTGAGTTGTACACCTTTTGGCGTCTTCTGGTCCAACACCAGTGGAGACCAGGCTCTAAGAAAAGCCGTCTCGGGTGTGGACCAATCAAATTCAAGGACAGTGCATATTATTATCAGAGTTGTCTCTTTTGTTTGCATTTTGACTGCTTGTGTTGTGGTTATTGCAAACACGATGCCTTGAATAAAGGTGTCAGTTTTGGTGCCAGTTAAAAGGGTAAAACCTATTTCTATATCTTGTTGCTGGCAACGGAGGTCTCATAATGTAAATACAGGAGGTGTTAAGATGATCGAACATCATATTGACAACACCTATTGCAAGGCACCGAGTCTACATCAAACACATATGCTTGCGGTAAAACTTGCAAACAAACGTGCTTTGATAACGTATGCAGTGTCTTCGAAACTAATTGGCCTACACCAGAGCTACAGCTGCCTTTATGGCCTCGTCTGGCCAGTGTTAGGCATAACCGCTCCCACACTCGGGGTCTATTTGGTGTTTGAACATCAGAAGACCTCCTGTGTTAATGCCGGAAAAGGTCAAGAGTGTTCTCTTTTTTTCCTCCCATAAAACGAAGTTATGATCCGTGTCCTCATTCATCCCAAAAAATGTGACCGTCCGCTGTCATTATATCCTGCGTGCAGCAATCTTCCTCGACGGTCCTGTCGAAGGTCAGCCAGAAGTACGACCACATGCGGCGCCTGCTGGACGACGAGGAGCGCCAAGTGATGGGCACCGTCAATGACGAACTGCGCGAGGTGATGGCCCAGCTGCAGGCTCGCATCGAGGTGCATGAGCGCTACCTCAAAAACGTCTCCGAGACGGAGGCGCACATGAGGTGGCTCCTGAAAGAAGAGGACTCGCTCACCTTCCTGCTGGTAGTTACCCCCCCCCCCCCCACATTTCACAGCACATGCGGTACTCGCTTTGGGAAATTGACCGTAATTATTTTTTTATCTTTCTAAATGCCATTGTCGATGTCTTGCTGCTGGCCACAACGAGAGGGCTTGAGGAGAGATAGAGAGATAATTAGTGTGGTTTTGCTGTTCCTCCTCCGCTGGAAGAGCACAGACAACAGTGGGTTCACTATACAGTCCGTAGTTTGAGTTACATGGCCGCAATCGCACGACTGTGGCTTGTGCCTTTTAATATTCTAATTTAGAGGTCTGCTGCTGGCCATGACGAGAGCGCTTCAGGAGAGACAGAGGGAGAGAGTCATTTTGCTGTTCCTCCTCCTCCGTTGAAGGAGCACAGACGGCCGTGGGTTTACTATACGGTCCATAGTTTGGGTTGCATGGCTACGATTGCATTACCGTGCCTTGTGTCTTTAAATAATCCATTTATGGAGAAGATGTACGCACCATAACCTGTCGATGTACTGATGCGGTTGATGGTTCCACCAGGGTCTTCGGTCAGAGGCGGTAGCCTCCTCACAGTGGCTCCACTTGTGTTGTGTTTTTACGTTACCTTAAACAGAGCTCACACCATCATCTCGACGAATTTGACGTTACTAATGTGAATTGTGTAAATACATCTAAATATTGCACTGTACATCCATATCATTAAACAGGGTGGAGCAGAGATGCAGTGATTTGCGCCACACGCTACCTGGCACCCTGAGTTTGATTCCCAGCCACGGCTAACATCGGTGGCGAGTGATATCAGAACCAGCCTTTGCCCCCCCACTCCACTGCCACGTAATCACCAGTCCTGGTGCCGCCCTCCAGTGGCCCGTGCTGGCCAGCACGGCCCAACGTCCCCCATCTCTGCCACGTGGGGGGGGGGGGGGGGGCTGCAGCCAGCAGTCAGTGGACACAAGGGTTGTAAACAAATGGAATACCGATCAGATTATCGCATCAATGGCAACTGTCCTCACTGCATTTGAAATCTGCGGCTCCGGAGCAGTGCCGGATTATCCTTGTAGCAAAAGTAGCTACATATGCTACGGGCCCCGCACTTTCAAGGGCCTCGCACTAAATGCTTTCAAGCTATCAATTCCGGTTCAGTGATTCTGCACTTGTTCTTTACTATAGAAATATACTGCCTTCAACTCTTATAAACGACTGGGTGATTAAGGTTAGCGATTTGTCGTATGATCTGGCTGTATAGGAAATGAAAAAATACAATTACTTTACTATGCAATTTAAAATTAGTGTTTTAATGTTTATATATATTTTTTTATATTCTTGGTTCTTTCGGTAAAGTCACGTAGAAGGGAATCCCTGCAGTCACGAAAGCTTTAAATCAATATTTTTTTTTAATTGAGGGCCCCTTTATAACATATGCACTAGCTTAATCTGGCACTGCTCCGGAGCTGCATGTGGCCCTTCGGCGGTCCCCCTTGTAGCTGTTTGACTATCCCCTTGCAAGCAGCCATTAAAAAAAAAACCCTTAATCTTAAACTTGATTTATCGTAAAGATAATTGATTAAATATGGCAGGGAATAATGGGTCACTATAAAATGTCTTGGTGACAACAAACTGTAAAACCATCAAACTTTACTGTTAAAGAATAACTAAGGGGCAGGGAAAATAAATAGAAGCAATTTATTCCATCACCTATTTAGTTTATTTAAGCCAGATTGTGTGTTTTGATCTGCTGCATACCTGCTGCTGTGTTTGTGTACAAGTAGCGGTGCGTGTGATGCGGCTATTGATCTAATTTTGTCAGACAAAAATAAATGCCGACCCCGGCACTGGAACTCGACAAAGACCATTAGCCACAGGAGCTGGCATAGTACTGGATACATACACTATTTGTCATTTACCGGTATTTATGCTTCTGTAGTGCCTTGGATTCACTCGGACGACAATCGCCTTTCTTCCACCGTCACTTTAATTTCCATCGTTCCGCACACACACACTATATAATTTCACACACACACACTATATATAATTTCACACACACTATATATAATTTCACACACACACACACTATATATATATAATTTCTCCTCTCCTCTCCGCGCTCCGCCAACTCGAACACTCGAATTCCCCTCAGCACCATCCGCTCATACTCCTTGTCTCCCCACACAGTCTCTTCTTCTCTCACCGCACACAGTGGTTATATCTCTACTCACCGCACACACAGTGGTTCTATCTCTATCACCTCACACACAGTGACTTGTCTATCTCTTCACACATAGTGACTTGTCTATCGCTAACTCTCCCTGTACCTACCTATACCGTAATCTCCACTCTGCTAACGCTAACTCTCGCTATCGCTATTTATTGTCCTCTGGGTTCGGCTCTCAATCTATTCCCACTCACACTTGCCGGCTTCCCCTCTTCGCATCTCTCTCTACCCGCTGCTGTCTCCACTTCTCGCCAACTCTCCCGCCGTCCAAATCACCTCGCGTTTTTATCCCCTTTCCAATCAGCCTTAATTAATTGCCACGTGCCTCGCTGGCATTTTCCCGCCAGCTCCGCACCTGTCCAACGGCCCAGACTCCGTGCCGCCGCCACTTAACGCTAACAGCCTTTCGACCAATCACAGCCCTTGTCCCTTGACTCCCTTAATTACTTTGGCTTGTTTACGCCACCCGTGACTTCATCACCTGCCCGACCTTACATGACCCACACTGTTTGTATGTACTGTATATGGCCAATTTACCCATGTGTATTTTCTACTCCACTACATCACCCCCCCCCCCCCCCGTGATGAAAGAACCTAGCCATCCCCGGCTACGCTACTCGAGTTGGAGTAGTGGAGTGAAGCGGACGCAACGTTGATAACATATATACAGAACGCACTCGCAACACATAACCATTTTGTGCAACCAACCGACATGCACCACACAACGACAATCGCACAACACCTTCATACAGAATCCCCAAACCCCCCAAAGTCAACGAAGTGTACTTCTCCTGGAATGGGTTTCTGCTGCCGGCCCATCTCCCCTGCACCGGACACCCTGCGGTAAGGGAGGGCCTCGCTTGTCTCGCCAACGAGGGGCGCTCCTGGGCTCCACCCTGTGCCCATCCCTGTCCCAGCGACACTCTGCTGGCGGGCTGTCCATCGTTCCCGGTCGGGACGGACATTGGTCCGGATCTGTGGCCATTCAGTCGGCGTCCGGTCAGCAACTCTGCCCAAAAGGGGCGATCCTGCAGGCACACGGGGGGCAGATCTCTGGGACACGCGCACTTGTGACCTCCCCACAGGTTCGTCGAACACATCCAATACAGGCCGCTCTCGGATGGGGGATGACGTGTCATATGGTAACACAAATTTCTTCAGGCGCGACGGGTGAACAAACCATGTCCGACGACCGAATTTTATTCGCACACTCTGATCCCGTAAAACCTCCACAATATCAACGGGCCCCTGCCAGGGGCGGTGAAACTTTGGGGATGTTCCCACCGGCACCATGGGGCAGTGCAACCAGGTTTTATCTCCAACACTCCACGGCTCTCGTGGCTGCTGCCTGCCGTACAATCTTTCGTTAGCGGCTTGTCTTCGTGCCGTATTTTTCAATGCAGCCTCCCGGGCTTCCCTCAGACGGTCTAAAGCCACCTGCATTGGAGCAGGCACCGTCTTAGATTTCTCTCGCTTCCGAATTCCCAATTTAACAATAGACGGCGCTTCTGGTTCCCATCCATACATTAGAAAAAATGCCGAGTACCCCGTTGAGGCATGCGGGGTCAATCTATACGTGGCCAGCGTCGCTGCAACATGCAGGTCCCAATCATCTTGAGCGGTGTTTACTTGGTGACAAAGCATGGATGTCAGCGTCCTATGCAGCCGCTCGACCATCCCGTCAGTCTGCGGGTGGTACGGGGACGTCCGGATATTTTTGGTCCCCAGCGAGTCACACACGTCTTTAATCAATTTCGATGAAAAATTTCTGCCTTGGTCAGTAAGCAATTGTTCCGGGGCCCCCTTATCCAAGACGTACCCTTTCAAGAAAGCCTCAGTGATCGAGCCTCAGTGATCGACGCCGCTGACTGGTCTACTAGCGGCCATGCCATAGGCCAAAGAGTTAAGTATTCCACCCCGACGAGCAAATATTTGTGCCCTTGGGGGGTGACGGGGAATGGACCCAAAATACCTAGTGCCACAATTTCGTTCACTCTCGAAACTTGAATCGATTGCAATGGGACACGATATGGCCGTGCCAGCGCTTTCCTCCGCGCACATTCCTGGCACGCTTTTACATGCTGTTTCACATCATTAAACATTCCCGGCCAGTACAATTCATTCCCCACTGTCAACGCGGTCTTCTCCCCCAAATGCATCAATTTCTCATGTATCTCGTTAATGAGTTTCCCCCCGCAACACCCTCGGGACGACAATACAAAATTTTTGTGCTTCCACATCCCAGCGAACAAGCAACCTCTCCGTCAAGATCAAAAATGGGCGATCCTCCGATCCCCTTGAATGAGAGGCACGCAGCCTCATCCTGGTCAGCGAGGAATCCTCTACCTGCAGTTGCTTCCACTGTTTCAATGACAACCCCAACAATCCAATTTCTGCTCCAGGGATTATCCCTGGCACTCCCGAACCTGCTGCAGCGACCGTTTGCGGAACCTCCTGCAGCGGCGGGCCGCAACGCAGTGAGCCCTCTGCGCACCGACACGTCTCAGCCGGTCCCGGCAACCTCGACAAAGCATCCGCGTTTACATGGCGCGTTCCTTTCCTATGTTGGATCGTGAAAGAGTACTCCTGGAGGGTCTCAAGCCAGCGAGGCATCTGCCCCGACGGCTGATCCACGCGCAGCGAGTACTGTAGTGCCGCGTGATCAGTGCGGATCAAAAATTCCCTGCCGTACAGATACGGTCGGTACTGCCGAACAAAATGGACAATCACCAACAATTCTCTACGCGTCACAGTATTTTTGCTCCGCCGGCGATAACACCCGGCTGCCATATGCCACCACTCTCTCGACCCACTCAACCATCTGTGACAAAACCGCGCCTATGCCCGTACCACTGGCATCCGTGTCAAGTATAAATCGCTTCGTAAAATCCGGGTATCCCAACGGCGGTGCGTCCGCCAGTGCGGCCCGCAACGCTTCGAACGATTTTTGTTCTGCAATCCCCCATTGAAACTTCACACCTTTCCCGGTCAGCGTATGCAATGGTCGAGCAATCGTGGCAAAATCCTTAACGAACCGCCGATAATACAACGCAAAGCCCACAAAGCTACGCACTTCCCCTGCTGTTCTCGGCACTGGCCATGTTCGCACACAACTTGTCTTTTCCGGATCAGTGGCCACTCCTGACGCGCTAACAACGTGCCCCAAATTCTTCACCGATGTTCTTAACAATTGGCACTTCTGTGGTTTAAATTTCAATCCGGCGCGCCGCACTCTGCCAAAAACGGCGCACAGTCGTTGCAAATGTTCATCGAAATTCCTACTGAAAATAATCACATCATCTAGATATATCAAGCATGACTCCCACTGCAGGCCCGACAACACGAGTTCCATTAATCACTGGAAGGTCGCCGGCGCGGAGTGGACTCCCATCGGGAGCACGTTAAATTGATACAATCCTTGTGGTGTCCGAAATGCCGTTTTAGGTCTTGACTCCTCATCCAGGGGCAATTGCCAAAAGCCTGACAACAGATCGAGGGTCGAAAAGATTCTGGTGCCGGACAGGGCATCCAGTGAATCATCAATGCATGGAAACGGGTACGCTTCCGCCACCGAAACTTTATTCAATTTCTGATAGTCAACACAAAAATCGCATGGTTCCATCACGTTTTTTAACGAGGACAATAGGGGCTCCCCACGGGCTGGACGATGGGGCAATAATATCTTGCTCTAGCATTTCATCAACAGATCGCCGAATACATTCTTTCTCAAGAGGACCTACACGATGTGAATTTAACCTGATCGGGGGTGCGTTTCCTGTGTCAATACGATGCTGCAACAACGTCGGTCGACCCACGTCGTATTTCCCTAAACTGAATACATCTTTAAATTCCACTAGCAACGCATGCAAACTCGACCGTTGCGCAGGCGATAACTCTGGGTTTTGTTTGTAAAGATCCCTTAACCATTCCGGATCGTCTTCCTCCCTTGACAACATTTCATCCTGTCCCGTAGCAAAACATGTTTTCGTTTCTGGACCCGGCGCACCCGTCTCGTGCGCTAACGAATAACAACCTCTTCGTGCCCCGCGTTTACAATTTGAATGAAAGGATCGCAATATGTTGGTATTATGGTCAAAGCCCCTACCACGGTGGGCATTCTCGATACAGCATTTGAGGGTGTTAACAGCACTCACTCCTGCAGCTCATCCCAAGGCAATTCCTTCTTTAACCGTAGCGGCACCAATATTTGCGATGCAGGTGGGACGCGCATGGTGTGGCTCACCACGGCCTGCACCACAGCGTTCGCCACCGCAAATTTTGAAGGTGTCCCCAAAAATTTCATACATCTCTCCAACGGTAATTCCAAACAACCTTTTTTCCACTGAAATCTTAATCGGCATCTTTCGCAAAAAATCCGTGCCCAACAAACATCGTACCGCCAAGGCCGTTGAAACCAAAACACTTCCCGTCACAATCACCTCCCCAATTTGAATTGTCGCAACCACGCAGCCCATAATGCCCAAACTACCCCCGTTTGCCGCTACGCATGGCCCTTCCACCGGCCCCAATGATCCAAGCGACGTCGGAAGTGACCGAAAAGTTTGCAACGAAATGAGAGTAGCCGACGCCCCGGTATCTACAATAACCTTTACCATAACACCTTGAATGCATGCCATCACATCCGACGATCCCGGCGCGGCCCCCAACACACGATGTATCAACGCGCCCCATGTATCCCGGCCATGCGTACTATCCGAACCCGATGAATACGGGTGAGATGACGCGGATGAGTGATGTGGGTAGGGCGTCCCTGTATTGAAAGCATCTCGACTCACCCGGGATCCTTGGTCTTGGGGGAACCGCCCACTGTAGTTGTTCGGCGCCCTTGGAGGACCACCTCTCCGTCTCCAGCAGTCGCGGGCGAGATGACCCCTCCGCCCGCACTCGTAGCATGTCCGATGCACGCCGTCTCCATGTACCCCGGGACGACGCCGTCGTTCTCCAGTCGACACCCCGGCCGCCGCTGCCATCGGCGGCGTCTCGTCCACCACCCCCGCCACCGTGCTCCCGGCCCCGGCAGGGGTCGTCAGCGACAGCTGCGCCCACCGCCGCCGCTGGTTCGTCTCGTATGTCAAGGTTGACTTGTACGTTCCTGGCGATCAGCAACGACGACACGTCGTCGTCATGATCCTTGTCCGGGAGTGACAAGACGACTTTCAGCTCCTTCGCCAGCTGTAGCATCTTCTCCTGCAGCAGGGAGTCCCAGCCCTCCTCGTCCATCGCCGGGTACGCAACCTGGGCGAGGGCCAGCAAGGCGCTGCAGAATGCCAGGGGGGACTCAGAGGCCTCCCGTTTCCTCTGTTGAAATCGATGTTCGGCGACCGACCGCGGCTCGTAGACTTTCCTCATTGCCGCAATAGCACCATCCAATGTTTTTCTGACAGCGGCAGGGAGTCCGTTAAAAGTCGCCAAGGAGTCATCATCCAATGCCGTCGGCAGTGCTCGTAATGCGGCACTCTCCGTCCATTTCAGGGACTCGTAAGCCGCACGGAATCTTCGTATGAACGCCGTCCAATCTCCCACTTTGGCCTCAAATCGTTGTACGTGTAGCCGTCGTGGCGGTCCCGCCGACTGGTCGTCAGAGTCCTCCACCCGCTCCGGCTGAACGGCAACCTATGGCGGTAGACCTGGTACTGGTTGTTGAATGCGGTTCTCCGTCAAAAAGTTCCGGAACTCCTCCGACAACTTCTCCATCCTGGCCTCCCACTGGGTTATGAGGACTCGCCAATCCTCTGGCCATCCCGGGCCCTCAACACCACCCGAACCGCTGTCCCGGTCAGGAGTACTGCCGGCCATCTGGCCGGGCTGTACATCGTCGTTGTTGCTGTCGCCGCCCGAGTCCACTGGCACATATGTTTTCTTTGCCGCTTTTTTTTTACATCGTGGCGTGTTCCGTACTTTTTCTGACACCAAATGTAGTGCCTTGGATTCACTCGGACGACAATCGCCTTTCTTCCACCGTCACTTTAATTTCCATCGTTCCGCACACTATAATTTCTCCTCTCCTCTCCGCGCTCCGCCAACTCGAACACTCGAATTCCCCTCAGCACCATCCGCTCATACTCCTTGTCTCCCCACACAGTCTCTTCTTCTCTCACCGCACACACAGTGGTTCTATCTCTACTCACCGCACACACGGTGGTTTTATCTCTATCTCCTCACACACAGTGACTCGTCTATCGCTAACTATCCCTGTACCTACCTATACCGTAATCTCCACTCTGCTGACGCTAACTCTCGCTATCGCTATTTATTGTCCTCTGGGTTCGACTCTCAATCTATTCCCCCTCACACTTGCCGGCTTCCCTCTTCACATCTCTCTCTACCCGCTGCTGTCTCCACTTCTCGCCAACTCTCCCGCCGTCCAAATCACCTCGCGTTTTTATCCCCTTTCCAATCAGCCTTAATTCATTGCCACGTGCCTCGCTGGCATTTTCCCGCCAGCTCCGCACCTGTTCAACGGCCCAGACTCCATGACGCCGCCACTTAACGCTAACAGCCTCTCGACCAATCACAGCCCTCGTCCCTTGACTCCCTTAATTACTTTGGCTTGTTTACGCCACCCATGACTTCATCACCTGCCCGACCTTACATGACCCACACTGTTTGTATGTACTGTATATGGCCAATTTACCCATGTGTATTTTCTACTCCACTACACTTCATTAAAAAATGTTGGAAAAAACGGTCAGTAAATTGACTCCTAACATTCTATAAGCAACGCGTTCAAGTAATATATTTCAATCCGTAATATAATAATGGTCTTCACAGTATTATATTATCGTTAATAACACGTTTTATCTTTTTTACTTTTGTTTTTCCAGGCGTGCAAGCCAAACACTCTGAGGTAAAATGAATGTTTACATCTGCTCACCATAATTGATCTTCTTCTTTGGTTCTTTCGGTAAAGTCACATTGGATGAGAATAAAATAATAAAATACAATAAGACAATAAAATTCTCACGACGTTTCGGCCACAACACATGTAGCCTTCTTCAGGTGAAGGAACAGCTTTAATTCGAAAAATATAATTGATCTTGTTACGTGTAATCTGCACATACTCATAATCATCATCACCACCAAAGACAAAGATCCCTCATATAGCCTCAGCAGACTGTTGGGGCAAGTGCTGTTAGAGAGCACCTATGAAGGCCAGAACAGCACATGAGGGGGTGGGTGGCCAACACCACGCCCGACCGCCTTTGTCTCCCCAGCGACGATGTTTTCACACACCATAGCAGGTACTCATTTGAAGCTGAGTCGACCTAGGGGAGGCCCAGGACCGATTCAGATAATCGCCGGGTTTGTAGAGCAGCATGCTAACTGCTACACTACCGCTCCCCACATTACCACCATAATCATCATGTACCTGTTAGAAAACGCATGACCGGACAGATATTGATAATTGGTTTTTTACCCTTTTATCTGGCAACAAAACTGACACCTTTTTTACAAGGAGTCATGTTTACATTGACCACAATACCTGCGGTCGGAACGCAAACAAAAAACAACAACTCTGATAATGTATGCACTGTCCTTGAAATTGATTGGTCCACACCCGAGACAGCTTTCTTTAGAGCCTCGTCTCACATGGTGTTGGACCAGAAGACGCCAAAAGGCGCACAACTCAAAGACAATGCACCACCAGAGTATGAGAGCTCGGGGTAAGCATTTTTTGAATTTTTACTTAAAACTTTCGTGACTGCAGGAATTCATATTCTTGGTTCTTTCAGTAAAGTCACGTAGATAGAAAATAAAATTTATATAATAAAATATCGATTTAAAGCTTTCGTGACTGCAGGGATTCATATTATTGGTTCTTTCGGCAAAGTCACGTAGAAGGGAAACAATAAAATAATAAAATATAAAACAATACAGTTCTCAGACGTTTCGACTGCAACAGAAGCAATCATCATAAGGTGTGAAAATCGCAGCAAGAAATTTTGAAAAACTGTATGTCCGGATGTGATTCCGGACATACAGTACCCTAGCGCCTACAAACCAAGTTGCCTCTCTAGTCGTAGTTACATTGGAGAAACCAAACGACATGTCTCGGACTGCATCCGTGAACACAAAGCAGACCTAAAACACGGTAGGACCAACACCTCGGCCGTGGCAGATCACTGTTATAATTCAGTGGGCTCACATGACTTCTCCAAGACAGAGGTTATGTGCAAGCCATCTGGCTACCATGAGAGATTCGTTCATGAGGCTATCCACGTACAAACACAGAGACAATTTCTACCGAGAAGATGGATTCTGGCTTAGCAATCATTGGAAGGATTCGATAAACCATTTCGGGTCTTAATTGATTGTTCACACTTACGGTGGCTTTCAGACCGCATTCCATTATCTTCGTCTCCCCCCTCCTCTTTTCTGAACATAGATGGACTCGTCCATCTGAATAACTGCCAAATCACTCTCCGTGGTGCTAACGTTAAAAAAACGCCACTTTTTTCAAGTTTTCTTGCTGCGGTTTTCACACCTGATGATGACTGCTTGTGTTGCAGTCGAAACGTCGTGATAATTTTATTGTTTTATATTTTTATTATTTTATTGTTTCTCCTCTACGTGACTTTACCGAAAGAACCAAGAATATAATAAAATATCATTAAAATTTTAAATAAAATAAAAATAAAAGCAAAAAATACTCTTTGGCTCTATTTGGTAAAGTCACGTAGGTAATAAATAAAACAACAAAAATCACGACGTTTCGGCCACAACACAAGCGGCCTTCATCAGGTGAAGGGATCAGGCTGTCTCGAGGACAGCGCTGGAGTGGATCACAGCCACGCTTTAGGTCACGGTCTGAGCGTGTGTTCGACAATGGGTGGAGGAAGAGGGTAGAGTCGGGGGGGGGGGGATTGCACCTCGCTAGACATTCCACACTGCTGACGGTAACCGTCAGCAGTGTGGATGTGTGTAGCGACTGTTACCGTCAGCAGTGTGGATGTGTGTAGCAAGGTGCAATGCCCCCCCCCCATCTCTACCCCCCTCTCTCCCCCTATCTCTCCCCCTATCTCTACCCCCCCTCTCTACCCCCTATCTCTCACCCCTCTCCCCCATTGTCTCCCCGCCCATGCTGTGTACGCACAGTCCTCCTCCCAACTCCCCCATTGTCTACTCTACCCCCACTCTCTCTCCTACCCCCCCTCTCTCTCCCCCTATATCTACCCCCTTCCCACCCCCCCATTGTCTGACTGGCTGCCCTGCCCATGCTGTTTACGCTGCATCAGCTCTCCTCCCCCCAACTCTCGTCCCCCACCCACTCACTTTGTAAACCCTTATAAGGAGTTGCATTTGGAGGCTTGCACTCTTTTCTCTCCGCCAGATGAAGACCACTTGTGTTGCAATCAAAACGTCCTAAGTTTTTTGCTTTTATTTTTAATTTACATTTTATTATTTTAATTTTATTTTCTATCTACGTGACTTTACCGAAAGAACCAATAATATAGCTATTATTTGACATTTTACAGGGTGGCCCAGATGTGCGACCCCCATTTAATTATCTAAAACATAATATTTATGTTTGTATACCAATGGGTGTGAAAACAGAAATGAATAAGCAAAGAAAAAATGTTAGGGGTCAATTAATTGGGGGGGGGGGGGTCATTAGACATCTGGAGCAACCCTCTAATAACATCACCAACATTCTCATTCGCTCCGTGCGTAGCTGCTTATCCGTGGATGTCCATTGTAGAGGCTGAAGTCCCAACGTGGCCGTGATAGATGCGGCTGATGAACATTCTCGAGTCACAAACGCTGCAAGTGGTGTCAAATCTCACCGTTCAATTTGTGTTTTTTTTTTACTTGCTGACAGATTTTGCTTCATAATGTAAAAAAAAACCCATCACATGCAAAACCACATGTGTTTGTGTTATTTAATAGCGTTATAGTTTGTTGGTGTCACCGAATTCTTATTGTTTTGATAATGGATGAAAGTTAGAATAATTATAAAGACTATGTATGTTGAGCCTCTTTTGCACTTTACTTCGCCAACCGTGCTAATCAGAGGTGCGATGATACACCGCTTGATAAAGATACACCTTGATGATACACCTCTTGATGACGGGAATGATGATTGTATGACCACATGGTGGTGGTGGCGGCGACGGTGATGCTGTTGATTTTAAATGATAATGGTGACGATGATGGTGTTTTTTGAAGAATGGAATCTCTGGCAGGAGTGGACCAAGTGGATAACCAAGTTCGCTGTGAGCTGGATCCTCGGAAAATGGAGTCTGTTCTGAAACGCGTGGACAAGCGACTGGCCACGTTTGAATCCAACTGGTCTTACTTGTCGTGTAAGTTGTACAGATGCCTTTTCCTGCATTAAACACTATATTGTTGTGGCAGTGTTAAAACTATTCGCACAAGCAATCATATCAGTGATGTCTGCAAAGGGAACTGATGTCCATAATGGGAATTTATGTACAGTTGATTTCCGTTCATAAACAAAGAGGTGACGTTGAAACCACCGATTTTTGTAAATGTCCTATGCAGGCCTGGCCGTAAAGCAAATGGCCCTGCGTGACACCGAGTGCAGCGTAATCCTCCAGAAACATCCGGGTCGTGAATTTGTCCTTTGTTACCTGTCACGGGACTTGGTTGCGCTGCCCCGTTTTATGCACCCTTTACGATGCATCCATAAAATAGCGCTTAAAAAAAATACACACAAAGTGATTTTTACTCGTAAAGTGTCTGCACCCATTATGAAGCTGTGTGGGCGTTCATATAAGTAGGAGGAAAGCAGAGTAACCGGAGAAAACCCACACGCGCGATGAGAGGAGGCGACGAGGGTTGCGACACCCAATCCCTGCACAGATGGATACAGATGTAAATTATTATACTTGCTGTACTGCCATCATATGCTGGCTCAGGCTCAGTGCAGGATCGCAAAGCCTGTCTCCCTGTTCAAGTCCCGTCGTCTATTTCCCCCTCTCTGCCCTGTAGCCTCCTCTCGTCCCCCCTGACCCTCGTGATAGAGACCTCGAAATAAGTCATCCTATCTCTCTCTCCCTTCCTCTCTCCCAAGCCTTCTCTCTTCCTGCACGTGGCCCCAAATTCTGTAGGACATCTTGGATATGTGGTTTAGTCAGACTCGTCATAAGTCCAGCCAGTAGTAAGATAGAAAGAATGTCTGCGGTGTGCATGGTTAATTTTTATTGACGCTTAAAAAATACTACGTTAACGCATTCTAGTTGTAGCATAGCATTAGTAGATGTTCATAGATGTTCACGTGTAATAAAGCACATGTTGCTTCATTGTGACCTTGTCAAGGATGTGTGATTGCATTAGTGTTTTGCATGCTTTATTGACATTTGGGTTTTGCTCATTTGTCTATCAGGTTACATGCCCTTTACAATCACATAGATCTGTGTTTTAAAAAAAGGTGATGCGTACCTCGATGGATGTTCACCTATTTAAAAATACACCATTTAAAATATATATGTTTTGGCACAGTTTCTTTAAATGTTGACAATTTTTTTACTTATGATTTGCTTTTAACAGATGGAAAAACACCCACCCTGAACCCAAACTCGGCACATCCAAAATTGAAGTTGTCTATGGACTTGCATACAGTCACGTGGTGCAGCCAGGACCAAGGATATCCGAACCACCCAGACCGGTTCGACTCAACGCTGCAGGTCGGGAACTCAATCGCATTGCTGCGTGTCCTACAGTTGAACACTACTGTGCTGTATATCCGCATACGGTACGGTAGTGTACAGCGTTATGTGATGCTATGAGCATGAATGATGCTATCTTACATGAAAGTAGTATTATTATTATTATAACACCTCGGTCTTGTACTGTGCGAGGTATGGCGGCAAGCTCAGGGTCATGGGGTCGCGTGGCGGTGTGGTCATGGGGACTGCTACACTCCGGCCAGGGGCAAGCAACTGATGAGTTATTTTACTGGGTGAAATTGTGAACAACAGCCATATCAAACATTAGTACATCTAATCGACATAATCATTGGTTCACTGCAGCTCAAAGACTCATCCTACAAGGTGTGTGTGGTGAAGTTGGAGAGGCGTGTGGTGAAGTTAGGAGATATCCAGAACGAAACGAGCAAATTACAAAAAATAAAAAGCTGTCTGATTTTATGGCTTGCTTGGTGAAATGATGGCCGATTCCATGTAACATTTGTTTGGCAATTTATGAATAGCCAAATCGGAACAAAAAAATACTTGATCCACCTTTACTCATCGCACAATTCCGCAGCACGTTCTTGGTTCGTAATATTTGTACGAGCTAGCATTTGTCAATGTATATACGAACACGTTAGATTAACTCGTGTTTCTGCACCATTGTTTCATTCTCAAGGTCATTAGCTCCGAGAGCTTTGCCGCAGGTTGTCATTACTGGGAGGTGGACGTCCGAGACGGCTGCAATTGGGCCGTGGGAGCGACCTACAGCGCCATCAAACGCAAGGGAACCGACACCGCCTGTGTGCTCGGGCGCAACAGAATCTCCTGGGGATTGTGGTGCTGGTCTGCACAGTATTTAGTGTACCACGACGACGTCAAAACACCGCTGGCGTTGTCCGAGCCCTTGCACGCGGTCGGGGTGTACGTAAACTTTGAGGCGGGTGTGCTGGCCTTCTACAACGCCGACACGATGACCCTGCTGTACACGTTCGAAGAGCCGTTCAGGAAGCCGCTGCATCCCGCGCTTTACCTGGCGGGGAAGTCTCTGCGCATTGTGCAGCTGTAGTCACCATGTTTTTGTGCTCCCAATTATTTACGTGAGAGCGGCTTGGAAAGGTCTTTTTTATAAATAACTTTTCAGATCAAATTATAATTTATGGGGGTGGGGGGGGGGGGGTTGTTATTTGCATTTGCCTTAATAACTTATTAATCATATTTGCTAAAATTACTTAAAATGTACCTAAAATTAATTTTAAGTAATTAATGTGCAAGCTAGAATTATGGATTATACTGGGACAATTGGGAATGAGAACAATAACCAATGCATTGCAGCTGATGGAATGTATTAACGCTGCATCAGTGAGGGTTAAAGCCATAGGTGCAAGATTTACCTGTGCACAATCTTTTGGGTGACAGGACTTCAAGACATTAAGTGCTGTATTCGTTTGCAGCTTGAGAGACACTCAACAGTGGCCTTGATAAGTGGTCATCACTGAGCCACATCACATTAAGGAATGCCAAGGGCCCAGTGGGTGCAGGAGTAAGGAAACTGTATATATTTTGGCTCCCATGAAAAGTGCAGCAAATGTACAGATTGGTAAACCCAAAAACAATTACATAAGTACTGCATTAGTGAGAGTTACAAGTCGGAAGTTTCCAAGGTGTAATGCAAATTCAACCAAAATACAGTACTTTTATTATGGTTTATCACCACGGTACATAATTTAAGGTTTTAAACTTGGACAATTTAGTCAGTTCGTTTTGTTTGGCTATTCAATAACTAGTCTAATGAGCCGGGCAGTGGCCGTGCATTCCTGTAATCCAGCACGGCAAGGGTTGGTGGATCACACAAATGTTGTGAAACTCCCTTTCCAGCAAGTGTAAAATAATCTCCATCTGTCACATCTGTATGGGATTTTGTGGGTTTTCTCCGGGTGCTCTGGTTTGCTCCGGCATGAAGAAACACTCATCGTCAATTGGCTGCGAACATTTTAATATATACGCACCTCGGTGTTTGCGGATTGCACAGCGTTGTGTAATGCAATTGCATAAATATAACTTTTCAAAAAACTACATTTTATTTATTACCATTTAACTTCTAACAAATGCAATGCTTGAAAAAGCTGTAAGGCTTTACATGAGTTGAATAGGCCAACATTTGCTGAAACATAAAGTGGGCTAAATTTAATTTAACAACATTAAAAAAACGCCACTTTTTTCAAAATTTCTTGCTGTAGTTTTCACACCTGATGATGATTGCTTGTGTTGCAGTCGAAACGTCGTGAGAATTGTATTGTTTTATATTTGTATTATTTTATTGTTTCCCTTCTACGTGACTTTACCGAAAGAACCAAGAATATGAATCCCTGCAGTCACGAAAGCTTTAAATCAAATTTTAATTTAACAAGTTATATATTTGTTCTGGGACTCGGATAAATGAGTGAAAATTCAGGAGTCATTAATCCGTCCATTAAACGAGAGAATCGGTTCCTGTAAATGATTGACCTTGCTCTTGAATCGTATGTGAAGTGTACATAATCTACTATGGTATATTTTATGACAGGGTTCTGAACGCATTTTTTAAGATAAATTGAATGCTTTCCAACAGATATTTACATTGAGATTGCAATCATTATTTAAGTAAATCTGTATTCGGAATATTACCTATTGAACTCAACGCATGTGTTAGGAAGCGATGATGCTCCTTAAGATCGCTAATTGACTGTTGTTCGATAGGGCAGTTTTGAAGAGTATTGAGTCACATGGCAATCATGAACATCTCCTTAGGGCAGCGGTTCTCAACCTGTGGCCCGCGGACCTCTGGTGCCCCGTGAGGCTACCTACTACATGGGGTCCACGGAGAAGAAAAATAATCAGAATCTTAAATTTACACTGGAGGAATCCAATTAGATAAGAAGCTCTTTTACACAGATGTCCAGTATGGGGCAGGTCATAATAATAAAAATGACATCCTTGCCAAGGAAATGAACAATTTCAAATGACTTGTGTGTGTGGTGGTCAGCGAAATGTTCGGAGGTTGAAAAGGGGCCCGCATACTGGGAAAGGTTGGGAACCGCTGCCCAAGGGTGCTTCGTGGTGTCTTCAATAAGCCCTGTTCAAAACTCTGCCCGTGTGCAAGATGCTTCTCTGAACATGCACAGCGGTCCAGATGTCTTGTGACCCACGTTAAATTCTCTAAAACTTAATGTGTTTTAAGTAAGGTTTATTTTAACCAGAAATTAATATGCAAAGGAACAAAAATGTCAGGGTTCAATAAATTGGGGGGGGGGGGGGGGGTGGTCACAAGACATCTGGACCACCGTGTACTCTACGGTACACTCTGGAATTGCTACCACTCGGATGTATAGTGATGAGGCACGCGCACATCAAGCCTTGAGGTGTTCCTTGCTAAATAATAATAATGATAGCTCATCGAAGTCATCTATCGTGAGCCATGTCCTTCCGGAAAGACATCGATATATAATCATTGCCTTCAATCCATTTCGCTCTGTCCATGATATATTACTCTGGAACTTTACATTAGATACTCCCAGTTGCATAACATTTAGCAAATTGCTCATGCAAATTAATTTGCTGTCTTCCCCAGCCTCTTGTGGTGCCTCTAATTTCCCCAGTTAAAACCACATATATATTCAGTCACTTGTATTCTCATTACATGTCCAAGATATGTAAATTTGCCTTCCTGTAATTACTGTATTCTCATTAATTGCATTGTTGTGTACTCGACTGCTATCCGTAATACGAGTTAATCATCTCGTTTGTCAGTGGCATGTTTAACATCCTTCATAAAAACACATTTCTGTTGCAAAAATTCTGCTTTGTAGTTATCTTTTTTCTCCTGATGACGATTGCTTGTGTTGCGATCGAAACGTCGTAGTTTTTTGTTATTCTTTTGTTATTTTCTTTGAACCTATCTACATGACTTTACCGAAAGACCCAAGAATATTTGCTTTGTAGTGTCTCTACAATTGTCCAGCTTCATAGAGACCCATAGAAAAATAATGAAACCCATAGACTGACATAGAGAACAAGAGACTCAAATGACCAATAGATTGACATACAGACCCATAAATTTCGATTTAAAGCTTTCGTGACTGCAAGGATTCATTATTTTATCAATTTATTATTTTATTCTCATTCTACGTGACTTTACCGAAAGAACCAAAGAAGATACAGACCCATACTCACAGATTTCACATCCATAACGTTAGTTCCGTAGCACTGCAGTATTGCAACTCTCATTGTCATTGATAATTATTTTTCAACACAGATGATATCTTATGACCTTAATCATTTGTCAATGCTAAATGAACCATATGAACCTCAATTACAATGATCACGATCGAGGTGTCATGGTGGACAAAACGCCGATTCGCCCAACAGCCGTGGGCTTGTACCTGTGGGGCCGACGTCCGCCCCACCGCCCTCGCCAGGCAGGTGGAGCACAACGTTTGCCCCCCTCCACTTCCTCCTCCACTCCTTCCTCCACCGCACAGTTCGGCCCCTGCCAGACCTCCGCCGACCGGGTGATCGGCCCCTCCGCGTTAGCGCCCCCTTTGAGGGACATGGCCAAGTGGCTGGTTCCCCGCCGCACAGGGTTACTCCGCACACGCCCACGTACACCACCACGAATACGAAGGCGGCTGTGTGCACGCGCGCACCCCTGCAGGCGCTTGTTTCACAAAGGCTAGTGCTAAAAGGCTGCGCGAAATTGCGCGTGCACCTCGCCATGAATGCTATTTCAAACGAATTTTAGGGCATCGCAATGTAACCTGTCCTGTGAGAGTCGGCCAATCTCCTGGCACCGGGAAACCGTGGGACTTTCCCTCGAGGGGCCCTTCGGATTAAAACCCGATGTGCCAGGCAATCCCCCGCCAGGACACTACGTGGGTGCAAGTGCTGCGTGTGTGCGTGTGCTCAGGGTAGGGGGTAGTGGACAATCGCGGCGCTTGCGGAGTTGCTCCGTGGTCGTGGCACCATATACCGCATGCCAGGTGCCCGCTACACGATCACTCTCCCTGAGGCTGTGTGTGTGAGTTCTGAGGCACAACTCGGTTATTTAGACAGAAACATTTGCTAAAAATCAGAGGAACAACAGTGGGGGCAGAGGGTGCCTTGGCTCCCCCTGGTGGTCAGAGCTACGAGTTGGAGAGCCCCTTGACATACACCATGAGATATGTTTTCAACAACAGTGTAAAAGAACAACACGAATTTAAAAACACCTTATTAAATTAACTTTTGTTACGGTGCTTTCATTTCCGTTCCACGTTTTATTTAAATTTATATAGAGTGGTAACGTATATTCTTGGGTCTTTCGGTAAAGTGACGTAGATAGGTTCAAAGAAAACAAAAATAACAAAAAACTTTGACGTTTTTTTTCCTGATGACGATGGCTTGTGTTGCGATCGAAACGTCGTAGTTTTTTGTTATTCTTTTGTTATTTTCTTTGAACCTATCTACGTGACTTTACCGGAAGACCCGAGAATATGAATTCCTGCAGTCACTAAAGCTTTAAGTCAATATTTAGCAGTAACATCATTGAGCAAAGAGGTACTATGGAGTTATAGTGTTTTGCGAACATGGAGTGCCCCTACAGCGTTTAATATTGGAGACCGTGAGCGTTATGACGTGATTGGACAAGAGCCGCGATATATCATCGCCTCTAGGTGCGATCCTGCGACACAAATTAAATATTGGGGCCCCACATTACCGATTGCCGCACCCCCTGAGCTGATAATGTCGTTACTACGCCACTGCTGAACATGCCTCTGATCGCTTGCAAGGATTGCTGGTGGAGGATGAGGCATGGAATTGAACTTTGCAGCAGGTCTTGAACTCGCTTGCCCTTCTGTCCCTCAAGCTCTTGTCATTGATTGTCAGTTGGGGGTGTTGCGTCTGTGTTGGTGAATTGTTTCACTGTATTCTTTGGTTCTATTCGGTAAAAGTCACGTAAAAAAACAACAACAAATAAAAAATAAATAATTCACGACGTTTCGGCCACAACACAAGTGGCCTTCATCAGGTGAAGGGACCAGACTGTCCAGAGGACAGCGCTGGAGTGAACACAGCCAAGCTCAGACCGCGACCTTTAAGCTGTGTGAGAGGAAGCAGAGCGCCTTGACAAAGGAATTAGCATAAAAATTTGCATTTAATTAGCGGACTAAGTATGATGAACGATGTAGAGGGGGGGAGCATGTGCAGACCGGCGAGGGGGGGAGGGGGGGTAGTTTACATATTGATGGTGTGAAAAGGGAATTTAAGCAGCTGCGAAAGTTTGGGATACCTCTACTTGAAAAAATATACTGTACCAATGAAAATTAGTTTAATGTTTGGTTTGATTCAGAACATCTTTCCAATGGTTGCTTAATTTGAAACCATCCTCTCGGTTGAAATTGTGTCTGTGTTTGTAAATCTGAATTGCCTCGTGAACACTGTCTTATAAATTGCCTCGTGAACACTGTCTTCTAAACCATTGGAATGTTTTGCTCTAAGTAAGTTCCCCAAATGTAAATGAGACTACAGGATCCATAATAGAGGGTATTTTATGCAGCCAATTCGTAAGGTTTGTCATGTAAACAAAACATGGCACTTCATGACTAGTTCAGCACACCGGTGTGCTGGAGAGTAAACCCCACAACATTTACAATTCGAGTATGACGTTTCGCCGGTAATTACGACCAGCCTCATCAGGCGACAGCCAGAAGAGTCCCTTGGCACCTTCCAGGGACCCCTTATTTTGGATGTTGATATGGATCGTCTGTGACAGGGGTCGGAAACCAAAATAACAAGAAGAGACATTTTTTTATTTGGAATTCGGTCATACAAAAACATCCTTCAATATTTAAAGAGCCGCCATGCAATGTGAATACGAGACGGTGGTTCTTAACAAATAACGTCGCGAAGCAGCCCTTCACGCTGCGCTATGGGATTCTATGCACCCCGCGTTGGGGGTACCGAGCACCGCACCCAGAGGCAGCGCGGCTCAGTTGGAGTCGCATCTCGCCGCTGTGGGCGACATTCATTCATGTTCCGGGGCCGGGCAGTCGGGGGCTCCACGTGGAGGTAAGACCCCGTGTGTGTGCGACCCTTGTGTGTGTGTGTTCACCAAAACACTACCGTCCTGCCCGAGTTGTGGATCATTAGGCGGATTAAATCAAGAACGTTGCGCTACCAACCACATGGCCAGGCCGGACAAGGAATTTCCCACTTCTGCAGATGTCCTGAGAACCCCGACTCCGGCCAAGACACTTTGCCGAATAAACCGTGGAAGTTTTAGTCAAGGAGTCTGATAAAAACGACTCCCATCAGACTGTGAGAGTCGGTGGGAAGTTTTCACCACGAGAGTCCAGGAATGATTGATAACACAAGTCAAAGCCGCCAGAGCATCGTGGCGGCGAGATGTTAATTACCTCGCCAGGTATAGAGGAGGTTAGTGGGTTCTATGCCGACCCCGACGCCTGCTGCTGTATATTAGAAGTGTGCGTGTCTCTCTCCCCGTGGTCGCGTGGATTTTTCTCCGGTTCCTCCGGTTTTTTCCCTCCACATTTAGAAACAACATACGCTCAGAGTATTTGACTGCTATCATTTGTGGCCAGGTCGCTTCTGAAAAAGAGCTAGATAGCTCAATGGGCTTATCTGGTAAAAAAATTTAAACAGTTTATAGTTTAGTTTCTGCAGAGCAACCGAACATTTCAGACAACTTCGTCCCAGCCAGCAACCAGACACCACGAGCAGCCCAGTCCAAGGTTTTGCCTGTTGACCATGAACTAAACAAAATGACTCACTTTCTATAAACTCAATAAATACTTGACATGAAATTTCTGGTCTGAATATGTATCGTCGCAGTATTTTTTGCAAAACTCCAACACTTTGCGGACTATAGGTCCAGGCGAAGTACACTACAGTTACTCGCATTTGTAAATTTGCAATTCCCAGCAGAGAGACTGCGGCACTGGTGAAGGTTGACGCTCGGCGGAGCGAAACGACGGTGAACGCCTCAAGGCCCCCCCAAGTCGAATTAAGTCACACTGTGGATTCCTCAGGGTTCCAGTGGCAAGGTCAAGCAAGGTGGTAAACGAGATTGAGGTCGCGTGACCTGGAGAGAAAGATTGACAATGAAATAGTCTTTGGGTCTTTCGGTAAAGTCACGTAGATAGAAAAATAAAGAAATATCACGACGTTTCGATCGCAACACAAGCAATCGTCATCAGGTGAAAAAATATAGCAGAAGAGCTACTGAGGCAGGAAAAAATATGAATTGACAACGAATTGACAATGAAAGTTGATGGGAAGATAGCGGATTGCCCAGAAAAGGCTAATCCTGTGCAACTTGATGTTGTATGTTGAACGCCTTTCCCACCGTGCTAATCGGGAGGTGTGGGGGTGAACAGCAAACTAAACACAAAAATAAGTTTTCAAGACATGAGTTCTTAAAATGATGGAGGCGCTGAAACAGTGCCACAGCAATGGAAGTTGGCTTCACAAACTTCACTAAACGTCGAACAAAGAATGTTGTGCCGGCTGGAGCGTGTTGCACGCACTGTGTGAAATCCCCACCTTACTGGTGACACAGTACTTGTACATGGGCTAATTGTAAAAAAAAATACAATACTTCATTTAATATATTGTGGTTAACAGGAAGAATGTACACCAAAAAGTGAGAATCTCAGGCGATTTTTTTCATGGATAAAATGGCTGCACGTATAGTGAAGTGAATACAATGTCTGGATCAGCATGGTTGTTTGTATAGCGTGTGTACTGACTGCATTTGCTTTGTTTTCCATTGCTATTGTTGGAATCAGAATTCCCTTTCTTCAACAGGTATGGCAGAACTAAGCAAAACGGAAAACCTTTCAACAATACCTGGTTTGTAAAAAAAAAATTTTACTGGACTTCCAAGGTATTAAAAAGCTGTTTATTCTGAGGAAATGTGCTCATTGTAAGGATTGTCAAACAATTCAAAGTACTAAGAAATATATTGTTTTTTTTCAGTCTTAATTATTTCACATTTGGGGTGATGTCGTGGTTGGTAACTTGGGCGCATGTCTGTGGATTTATATGCTCTTCTGCTGTTATGTATGACTTTCTTAACCCTCAAAACTGTGGTAACTAACTACACCACTGCCCCACATAAAGACAAATATCCCCCATATAGCATTAACTGTCTAGGCACAACTGCTGTTTGCGAGCACCTATGGAGGCTGGCATGGCACGAGGGGGTGGGTGGCCAGCACTATGCCTGAGCCTACAAACATACAAAGGTCCCCCGTATAGCCTGTAACAGACTGTTGGGGCAAGTGCTGCTAGTGAGCATCTATGAAGGCCGGCACAGCACACGAGGGGGTGGGTGGCCAACACCACGCCCCACCACCTTGGTCTCTCCAGTGGTGATGTTTACACACCGCTCCAGGTACTCATTTTAGGCTGAAGCTGGTTCAAATAATCGTCATTGGCATTGGGCGTGAGCGGGAATTGAACTTGGGGCGCCAGGTCCGTAGTGCAGTGCGCTAACCGCTACACTACTGTTCCCCAAACATATACACCCACTTGCACCCACCGTAATATGCTGGTTGCCAACGCAGTATTTTTTTATGTGTAGGTGTTCCATACTCTGTGCATGTGCTGAGGGAGGGATATTGCTACAAGGACAGTGACAGTCACACTCACGCAGATGGCACTGTGACTCTCCTGTTGAGTGTGCCGGGAGAAGCAGAAAGGTGGGTTTGTTCAGCTCCTTTCTGTCTCCAATTCGGAAATGTTTTCAACGCTAGACAGAGTCCGCGTTTTGTACGTAGCAATGGTCAATCCAGATAACATACAGTGAGGGAAAAAAGTATTTGATCCCCTGCTGATTTTGTACGTTTGCCCACTGACAAAGAAATGATCAGTCTATAATTTTAATGGTAGGTTTATTTGAACAGTGAGAGACAGAATAACAACAAAAATCCAGAAAAACGCATGTCAAAAATGTTATAAATTGATTTGAATTTTAATGAGGGAAATAAGTATTTGACCCCCTCTCAATCAGAAAGATTTCTGGCTCCCAGGTGTCTTTTATACAGGTAACGAGCTGAGATTAGGAGCACACTCTTAAAGGGAGTGCTCCTAATCTCAGCTTGTTACCTGTATAAGACACCTGTCCACAGAAGCAATCAATCAATCAGATTCCAAAATCCCTTCTGAGATGTGTGCAAACCTAGTGGCCAACTACAAGAAACGTCTGACCTTTGTGATTGCCAACAAGGGTTTTGCCACCAAGTACTAAGTCATGTTTTGCAGAGGGGTCAAATACTTATTTCCCTCATTAAAATGCAAATCAATTTATAACATTTTTGACATGCTTTTTCTGGATTTTGTTGTTGTTATTCTGTCTCTCACTGTTCAAATAAACCTACCATTAAAATTATAGACTGATCCTTTCTTTGTCAGTGGGCAAACGCACAAAATCAGCAGGGGATCAAATACTTTTTTCCCTCACTGTATATGTAATACAATACTTACTCACCCAGGAAAGGCAAATCCTCTTTTGAGGGATGATCCTGCATTGGGTTGTTTGACCAACACCAGTACCATTGTATTTTTCATAGCTATGATAGGAAACTGTAGAACTTAGATATGAGGCGCAAGTGTTACCAACATGCCACCCTGCTGCCCTCTTTGTACCCTGTGATTATTTGCAGCCCCTTCTTCTTTATCCTCCCAGCGGACACCATGACAGGTTGATCCCGAGCTAACGTTTAGTTGCGTCAGTCATGGGGTTTGAGCGCGAGTTGGTGAAGGGAACACACTTTGTCTCGCCCCTCACCGAGTACCTGACTGGTATGGGCTCCTCTATCCATTAGAGCTCCTCGGGTCAAGCTGTGCGTATGAGTTTTTGGTGTTTTACCACAGAGGAGTGCAAGTGTAACTGTGGTGTGTTTAATAGACCTTGTGCCATCCTGGTGGACACTGGAGGGCCGTGGGCCAAAGAGGAACTCATCACCTCCTTGCAGCGGACGGTGCAGGGCTGTGTGCAGCAGAGTCTGGCGCCGAGTGATGTCTTGCAGCTGGTGCATACGGTGGTGTGCACGCACGGGCACTCGGACCACGTGGGAAACGTGGGGTTATTCCCTCACGCTCGGATCATCATGGGGTTTGATGTGTCCCAGGGAGACCTCTATGAAACACATGGGCTTGCTGAGGGAAAGGCGTACGTGATAAATCCATATGTGCAGGTACCTATTTACGTTTTATAACCTGTTTAACACGTAGGCTTTCGCGACCAATATTCATAATAAAGGTTTTTGGGTTAGATCGCGTTATTTATAAATGTGTCGTAACCCTCCACCACCCGACACGGCCAATCAGCAAAAAAAGTGTCACGTTGACAAAAGACAAATAATTCACTACTTTAGCCCACCGGTGTGTTGAAGAGTGAATCCACAACATTTACAGTTTGGGTACGACGTTTCGCTAGTAATTACATCCAGCATCATCGGGCAATTGGCGAATTATAAATAACGCGATCTAACCCAAAAACCTTTATTATGAATTATGTGTTATAACCTGTTTGTGTTTTTATGCAAAGATTTGTTATTTTAATCTTTCGTTTTACCTCTTGTGTATTTTACTTCACGTCTCCCATTTAAAAAAAAAGTTTTATCTCGTTGGGCCTGTGACTGATTTGTTAAATGCGTTTTACCTGATTGGCTGCGACTGCAAAGCAGCGGTTCCCAACCCAACAGGCACAAAAAGCCTCTCGGGTGTGAAGCGCATGCTATGGCATGGATATCGTGCTGGGGACATTTTGAAAATGTGTTTGAAATGTCAACGCCACGTTGCTGCTGCAAAACACGCATACTGAACCTGATCTATTAAGCAGTACAGGTATACTTTGTCATCTTTTACTACTCTTCAACTTGTCTGTCTTCTGGTAATGTTTTACATTGCAACGTGAAACAAATTGCATGCAGTATTCCCTCATTATTAGCGAGGAATACGTTCCGGAAATGCTCGTGAATAGCACATTTCGCAGATAATGATACTAATGAATTACCATAAATACATAAATAAGCTTTCTCATCACTTTCTCCCATCACATTCTCTCTCACCACTTTATTTCTCCATCTGTGGAGTCGTGCCGAGTTCCAGATGTGATTTGTGGAGAGCCAAAATTGCGGATAGCAAGTTCGTGAATAACGAGGGAATGCTGTACTCTCACCGCATTGTCTACAGGCGTGAACATGTGGTTTCTCTGTGTGTTGTGTGCCTTGTAAACTTGTTTGTGTTTTTGGGGCTCAGGCGAGTGGGTGGCGCAGGGGCCAGTGTTCTCGACTGGGCTGCCAAACCAAAGCGGTTAAGAACCACTGCTGTGATGGATTAAAAGCGTGCAAGTGTGGTACACAACAGAAGCAATTAAGCTGCAGTGTTTAAATGGGATATTGCTTTGAAAAAATGGAACAAAGTTAAGTGCAGAATGGTTTCATAGTCACAAAAGAATGTTTCAACATTAAGTAGGAATTCCATCTAATGTATAGGAGGCACTTTGCTTCATTGTGCATGGTACATTGCATGTACAGTAGTGGTTTATCATAAAGTAAATAAGAACATTTGTTATTGCACACTTATGAGTCCAGTCCATCACGAGTGAGCATTGATCGCACTTTAAAGTCGGCTCTCTGAAACAACAACAGCGTTTAGAGTCTGTTGTAGAACTGGCTCAGACTCGAGGATGGATCCCGCATGTGGGATGGATCCCGCACGTAAGCTGGGAGCGTGTTCCAGGTCTTTGGGCCGAAGAATCCGAAACCGTGCTGGGCGTATCGCGCACGAAGTTTACACGTGGGAACAGCAACAGGTCGCCGCGAGCCGCAGATCGTAGCCAGAGTCCATTTGGGTCCGTTGAAGCTGGTGAGCACTTATCGGCGAGATAGGACGTAGCAGGTTGATGGAAACTCTTGAAGACGAGTCAGTATAATTTGTACACAATCCTGTATTTAATAGGTAGCCAGTGCAATTCATCACGCATCAGACTCGTGATCGGATCATATTTCTGTTTCCTAACTATCAGACGAGCTGCAACAAGAGCATGGTGACAGGCTACGGAGGATGGTAGCAAGACTTATTGTGGCAGAACTTACTGTGGTTTTGCTATAGTCTCGAATTGTTTTCTATGAAAAATAGTCAACTTATGTTTAGATACGGAGATTTCATCCGTGCATGCAAATGTGTGTCTACTCAGGTGATACCCACACCAGGCCATACATGTTCGGACGTGAGTGTCGTTGTTCGCGACACAAGCGTTGGCACTGTCGTGGTTGCCGGAGACGTGTTTGAGTGGAGTAATGATGACGACGACTGGAAGGAGCACAGCCATGATCCTGTCACACAGCAGGTAACCCTTTCATTAAATACAACTTAAAACATGTTAATTGTATAATTATGTTTGTAATACTGTACTAACTACTTGCACTGTCTCCGTGGAGCATTGGGGGTAAGGATGCACTTGAACTTTTGTTCAATATCTGTACATTAAACAAATGAGTTTGTGGGGTTGTCCAAACCAATTCGCTGCAGCACCATTTCCATGAGATATCCCATTGGCTGTTAGACTAAACAAAAGTGCATTTGGTAAACATGTAATTGCCCATGAAGCTACTCAGCAGTGCTTAATGGTACTCTATTAAAGTTTGTCTTGACTAGAGCTTCACGGTCAAAGTGTTCTTATGAATAACATCTGAGAAAACCCTTCTGCTGATGATAATGGTGTGAGAGAGCTCATTCATTGACAGAGGCAGAACAACAATAAAAAGCCACTAACCTTCGCAGTATGAAATGTGGAATAATTATGAAGATGGAATATCTATGAATGTCATAATAGCAGCTGAAACTGATTTAGCAGCGATAGTTACTAAATGTATTCACAGAAATGGCTCACTAACGGAATGGTGCTGATCTAATTTGTATCCGATAAGGTATATAAACGTACACACACTATCAATGCATACACACTGTCGATCAAGCTCTTAACATTTGAACTGATGAGGAATGACAATTTTTATATATATTTTTAAAAATAATTGAATTTTTATCCATATTGTTTACCTCAAACAATAAAAGTTGCCAATCAAATATTAATATAAAATCAATGAAAATGTAAAAACCTTATTACTGAAATTAAAGCCACGTAGGTAAAAAATAAAACAACAAAAATCACGACGTTTCGGCCACAACACAAGCAGCCTTCATCAGGTGAAGGGATCAGACTGTCTCGAGGACAGCGCTGGAGTGAAACACAGCCAAGCTCAGACCGCGACCTTTAAGCTGTATGAGAGTAATTAAGGTGCCTTGACAAAGGAATTAGCATTAAAAATTGCATTTTAATAGGCGGACTTAGCATGATGAAAGGTAGGGAGGGGGTCGACCTGTGCAGGCTGGTGGTGTGAAAAGGGGATTTTAAGCTGCGAAAGTTTGGGGTGCCACTACTTGAAAAATATATTGTACCATTGAAAAATTAGTTTAATGTTTGGTTCGATTTAGAACATCTTTCCAATGGTTGCTTAATTTGAAACCATCTTCTAGGTTGAAATTGTGTCTGTGTTTGTAGATCTGAATTGCCTCGTGAACAAATCTCTGATAAAAACCCGTGGGTTTGCAAAGAACCTTGGTATCGGAGAAAATTATATCGTGATCACCCACAGCGTTGTAACAGTGATCAGCTTTGCAAACCCACGGGTTTTTATCAGAGATTTGTTCACGAGGCAATTCAGATCTACAAACACAGACACAATTTCAACCGAGAAGATGGTTTCAAATTAAGCAACCATTGGAAAGATGTTCTAAATCGAACCAAACATTAAGCTAATTTTTCAATGGTACAGTATATTTTTCAAGTAGTGGTACCCCAAACTTTCACAGCTTAAAATCCCCTTTTCACACCACCAGCATGTGGATGCTGCCGTGCCTCCTCGCCAGCCTGCACAGGTCGACCCCCTCCCTACCTTTCATAATACTAAGTCCGCCTATTAAAATGCAATGTTTATGCTAATTCCTTTGTCAAGGCACCTTAATTACTCTCACACAGCTTAAAGGTCGCGGTCTGAGCTTGGCTGTGTTTCACTCCAGTGCTGTCCTCGAGACAGTCTGGTCCCTTCACCTGATGAAGGCCGCTTTGTTGTGGCCGAAACGTCGTGATTTTTGTCGTTTTATTTTTTACCTACGTGACTTTACCGAATAGAACCAAAGAGTATGGATCCTTGCAGTCACGAAAGCTTCAAATCTAAAACTGAAATTAAAGTTGTTACGGTCTCTCCCCCGTTTTCTTCAATTGTTCCAGCACCGCCAAACTCTAAACAACATTGCCTGCGTATACAGACTTTGCATTTTGGGAAATTGGCTATGGTGTGATCCTATTTTGCAACCTTCAAGCACCTGTTTGCTGTGCGTGAATGTGTGTATATGCAGGTCAGTCGGTCAAAAGTTGCATCATTGGCTGATGTCATTATTCCGGGACATGGGCCACCGTTTCGAGTGATGAACAGCCCGGCAGCAACGGCCGCAACATTAACCTTGAAGCCACATTGTGACGTGTAACACATACGTCTTGCTGCCAATGAAATAACGAAAGTACATTTGAACAGGTGAAACGACTCGATAATTCTGTAACCAGTGTCTGCGTGATTTGAGTAAAACGTCGTACAGTGAATGGGGCATGTTTTTCTAGATCTTCACTTATTGCATGTTCAGGAGCTAGATGCCAATGATGAGGTTTGCTCGTCACGACGAGAGGGCCTCAGGAGAGAGTTCGTGTCGTTTTGCTGTTCGTCCGCTGAATTAGTGCAGGCTACAGTGGATTACTTCAGAAGAGCCGTGAACTGTTATTAATTTGTTGTGCTTTGACAGTGTACATAAAAGTGAAATATGTCAAAGGCTGCAAGAGTAGGCCCATTGTGTGCCGGCCGTCATGGTCCAAATTTGCCAAATTTGAAATATCACCAGAAAATTACTCCACTGGAATATACATAGCAATCATCTCCCCCGTACTGGCAAACAAACTTGAACATGAGTTATGAGACTCAGGCATGTTTGGGTAAACAAGCGTAATAAACAATGTGTAATTTATCTTGTGGGTCCCTTGTCTTCTTTCGTATCTCTGTTTTTAACCTTAATCTACGTCTCAACACACAGCAGCCTTAGTAGCTCTTATCTGCATTCCTCATCAAACACCCTGGTATGTTGTTTGCATAACCTGTACGTCTTGTCCGGAGGGATGGGCAACAATAAAAACATGGACACATGCAAATAAGAGATCCATTGAGATACTAAACTATGCGACTAAACTTTTTATTTTACCAGGTAAGCCCCATTGAGCTATATACAGTGAGGGAAAAAAGTATTTGATCCCCTGCTCATTTTGTACGTTTGCCCACTGACAAAGAAATGATCAGTCTATAATTTTATTGGTCGGTTTATTTTAACAGTGAGAGAATAACAAAAAAAATCCAGAAAAACGCATGTCAAAAATGTTATGAATTGATTTGCATTTTAATGAGGGAAATGAGTATTTGACCCCTCTGCAAAACATGACTTAGTACTTGGTGGCAAAACCCTTGTTGGCAATCACAAAGGTCAGACGTTTCTTGTAGTTGGCCACTAGGTTTGCACACATCTCAGAAGGGATTTTGTCCCACTGCTCTTTGCAGATCTTCAAGTCATTAAGGTTTCGAGGCTGACGTTTGGCAACTCGAACCTTCAGGTCCCTCCACAGATTTTCTATGGGATTAAGGTCTGGAGACTGATTAGGCCACTCCAGGACCTTAATGTGCTTCTTCCTGTGCCACTCCTTTGTTGCCTTGGCCGTGTGTTTTGGGTCATTGTCATGCTGGAATACCCATCCACGACCCATTTTCAATGCCCTGGCTGAGCAAAGGAGGTTCTCACCCAAGATTTGACGGTACATGGCCCCGTCCATCATCTCTTTGATGCGGTGAAGTTGTCCTGTCCCCTTAGAAAAACACCCCCAAAGCATAATGTTTCCACCTCCATGTTTGACGGTGGGGATAGTGTTCTTGGGGTCATAGGCAGCATTCCTCCAAACACGGCGAGTTGAGTTGATGCCAAAGAGCTCCATTTTGGTCTCATCTGACCACAACACTTTCAACCAGTTGTCCTCTGAATCATTCAGATGTTCATTGGCAAACTTCAGACGGGCATGTATATGTGCTTTCTTGAGCAGGAGGACCTTGCGGGCGCTGCAGGATTTCAGTCCTTCACGGCGTAGTGTGTTACCAATTATTTTCTTGATGACTATGGTCCCAGCTGCCTTGAGATCATTGACAAGATCCTCCCGTGTAGTTCTGGGCTGATTCCTCACCGGTCTCATGATCATTGCAACTCCACGAGGTGAGATCTTGTATGGAGCCCCAGGCCGAGGGAGATTGACAGTTCTTTTGTGTTTCTTCCATTTGCGAATAATCGCACCAACTGTTGTCACCGTCTCACCAAGCTGCTTGCCAATGGTCTTGTAGCCCATTCCAGCCTTGTGTAGGTCTACAATCTTGTCCCTGACATCCTTGGAGAGCTCTTTGGTCTTGGCCATGGTGGAGAGTTTGGAATCTAACTGATTGCTTCTGTGGACAGGTGCCTTTTATACAGGTAACAAGCTGAGATTAGGAGCACTCCCTTTAAGAGTGTGCTCCTAATCTCAGCTCGTTACCTGTATAAAAGACACCTGGGAGCCAGAAATCTTTCTGTTTGAGAGGGGGTCAAATACTTATTTCCCTCATTAAAATGCAAATCAATTTATAAAAATGTTGACATTCGTTTTTCTGAATTTTGTTGTTATTCTGTCTCTCACTGTTCAAATAAACCTACCATTAAAATTATAGACTGATCATTTCTTTGCTACAAAATCAGCAGGGGATCAAATACTTTTTTCCCTCACTGTAGCTCTTTTTCAGAAGCAACCTGGCCACAAATAATAGCTCAACGAAGTGGCTTGTGGAAATTTATAGCAGCCATATACTCTAAATGTATGTTGATTATTAATATCGGGGGGAAAGCTGGAAACAAATCCACGTGACCACAGGGAGAACATGCAAACTCCAAATATGCAGGCGTCAGGGTCGGGATAGAACCCACGACCTCCTGCATACCAGACGAAGTAGCTAACATCTCGCCACAGATACATAGTCCCATACTGTACACAGACAGAGATGGAGACTCAAAAATACATAAAAGACGAGCCACAGTCGTGCGATTGTGGCCATGCAACCAAAACTATGGACAATATAGTTAACCACTGTCAAAACGACACGAACTCTGCCTGCTGCAGGAAGCCCTCTCGTGGCAAGCAGTAGACCTCGACATTGGCATCGAGCTTCTGGGCGTGTTGCTGCTGCCACCGTGCGCGATAATGGAAGAATAACGCTCGCTTTCAGATTCGCTTCTGTGACCGTCTGGAAGGCTCTCCCGATATTAGGAAGAAACTGGAGCTATGCACTTTTAAATCCGGATTGAAAACTCATTTATTTGGAACAGTTTTTGTGTATTTAGTTTATTGTCCTTCCCCCGCACCTCCGATTAGCACGGTTGGCTACTTACGGTGCGAAAGAAGTTCAACATACACACAATATAAGAATAGGTTTTACCCATTCTGGCAATAGAACACGTGTTAAGATGTTAAACATGCAAACAAAAAACATGCACCGGTAGGATATGCAGCTACATCATGGAGGTCCCATGATGTAGCTCTCAATGTCCTGATAGTGGCATTGTCTTTGTGTTGTTCGCCCTTTGGCGCTGTCCTCTGGTCTAACATTGTTTGAGACTAGGCTCTAAAGAAAGCTGTCTCTGGTGTGGACCAATCAGTTTCAAAGAAATGCATATCCTACCAGAGCATGTGTTTTGTTTGCATGTCCACCACACGTGCTGTGTGTTGTTAATGTAGACATGATTCTTTGCAAAAGGTTTCTGTTTGGTGTTTTAACATCTTAACACGAACTGTTTTATTGCCAGAAAGAGTAAAACCTATTCAACATATCCACAAGAAATGTACGTCCGGGCTTTGGAAACCACCTGGAGAAAATTCCAGGTATGTGTTGACAATGAAGGCGAACAAGTGGAGACTTTGAAGCTATGAACATGCATTTGTTATCATGTTACAGTGTTATTATCCGTTCTTTTCCCATTAAAAACGATAGTCCCGTATAAGTACTATTTGTGTCTTTCGTTAAAGTCACATAAATAGAAAAATAATTTTAAAAATCACGATGTTTCGATCGCAACACAAGCAATCGTCTTCAGGTGAAAAAATACAGCAGGTGAAAAAATACAGCAGGCGAACTGCTGAGGCAGGAGAAATATAGCGAGAGAGCTGCTGCAGCAAGAGGTTATAAAGGTTTGAGATGGGTACAACCCAAGGGTAAGTGGGCGGGGCTAGAGATGGAATTTACAAGTAAACTACTTCGGTCATGGCATTGCTAGAGATTAGCATGTCAACCTGTTAATGTAACTCCACGACGACGATGCTGAAGAAGCCATTGTTTTGCTCGAGATTAGAGATTAGCATGTCAATGTGAGATGGCTCCCGCAACAGCGGCTATGTTAGTGAGACATTTAGCCTGTTAATGTAAAGACATTTAACAAGGTAATGTAACTCGGAGAGTCGGAAATAACTGTAAATATCGGCAGGTAGGATGGAAGCATCACAGGCAGTTATGACCTAAACTGGTTAATAACGTTCTTCCAATGATTGATCAGTTTGTACCCATCTTCTCGGTTGAAATTGTCTGTGTTTTTCTATCTGGATGGCTTCATGAACAAATCTTTGTTGATAGCCAGTGGGTTTGCATAGTACATTCGTCTTGGAGAAATACATTTCATGTGTGCCCACAGCGTTAAAACAATGATCAGCTATGGCAGATGTATTAGTCCTACTGTGTTTCAGATCCGCTTTGTGTTCATGAACACGGTCTGAGACATGTCGCTTAGTTTCTCCAATGTAACTACTGCCGCAGGTACAACTTAGTTTGTAGATACTGGAGTATTGCATGTCAGGGATCACATCCTTCACATATGGGATCAGATCACGCATTGTATGTACTGTGTTGAATCGAACCTGAAACTTGTGTTTGCTCATGATTTTGGAAATGTTTTTGGTGACCCCTGCTATGTATGGCAAGGTGATGGTTTGGATTGGGTTCTCAGGTGGTTCTCTCCCAACGGTTGGGGTGATAGCTTTACGGATTGTGTAGTCCGAATATCCATTCATCTTGAGGGCTTGATGTACGTGGTCCATTTCACTGGCTAGGTGGTGATGGTCAGAAAAGCAACGAGCCCTGTGGTGCAGAGTTTTGATGAGGGAATTCTTCTGGGCTGGATGGTGGTGGGAGTCAGGTTTTAGATAGGCATCCGTGTGGGTGGCTTTCCTGTAGACAGTGTCCCATTGAGCCATCTGGTTTCTTTTCGATTAAAACATCCAAGAATGGTAACTTGCCATCCTTTTCCACCTCCATGGTGAATTTGATGGCTGGGTGTATGGAATTGATGTGGTTGAAGAATTAGATCAGAGCTGGCAGGCCATGTGGCCAGATGACAAACGTGTCATCTACGTATCTCTTCCACAAGGACGGATGTAGAGTGGATGCCTGGATGGCATCTGTCTCAAACTTTTCCATATAAACATTGGCTTCTACTGGAGATAAGGGAGAACCCATTGGGGTACCTTCAACTTGTTTGTATTTATTTTATACCTACGTGACTTTACCGAAAAAACCAAAGAGCTGTCACGAAAGCTTCAAATCAATATTCAACTCAAGATTGTTCGTAGAATGTACCATTCCAGGTGAAGTAAGTGTTGGTGAGGCAGTGTCCCACCAGGGCCGGTACATCAGCATTCATTCCTTGTTGGACCAAATCGTCCCGTATAAGTGTTAAAACAAATGTTGAAGCACTCTGTATTTTGATGCTGGCAAGGGAGGCCCCATGATGCAAACAATAGAGACTCCACTGCTGTCTGGACCCCCTCCCTCTCCCTGAGCAGTGGAGGCACCAGACCCGCATCTAGCCGCTCCCAGCCGGGGCTGTCACTCGTCACGCAGTGAACCCGGCTGCTGCTGCTGGAGGCTGTGTGGAGGAGGATCGTGAAGGCCGCAGGCTGGGTGGTGCCCGGCTAGGTGCACTCTGGGGCTGCTGTGCGGTGCGAGGCGCGCTCTGAGGCTATTTGGGCGGTTCCAGGCTAGGTACAGTTTTTAGGCTACTGGGAGGTGCCAGGCTAGGTGCGCTCAGAGACTACTGGGCAAGTTGGGAAGCTGTCGTCATCCAGCAACAACAGAGGGCAGAAGCGTATAAAACGCAGGGGCGGGGGTGGCACAGGTGGTGCATCTGCCAGCCATCTCAATCAATTCCATGGCACCTGGGTCTTGCCCGTGATCAGCCAGCAACGAGAACCCTTCTACACTTGCACGCACTTTGTCATCAAGGTACACCTCGCCTGCAACAAAAGCGCAGTTAATGACCGCGCCGAAAATTTGGTGGCGGGTGGCGGCAGGCAAACTTTGGACGACGTTTTTGACCTTGCGGGTCTTAATCAGCAGTCGGGCCTTACCAAACAAACTCTGTTGGCTTTTTTTACGGAGCCTGAGGGGTACGCGAGCTCCAAAATTAACACTCAATGTCCTCTCTATAGCTAATCGGATTCCTCCAGATTCGTTCAGCAAGTTCTGATTCTGAACCAAATAAAGACTCGCGGGGATTTGCCTGCTTCGATAAAACACTGCCGAGTTCTGGCTGACGGGGAGAAGAGGTGTAAATGTTACTTGTTTTCTATCGAGGCCTTTTCACGAATACAATCGAATGACCGCCACAATAAAGTTGATCCGAGTGGGGGGAAAGTACACGCGCAAGACGTTGATAATTAAATAAGCAGTGCCCAGGGCGTGATGTGTAGGAAAGAGCTCTAGAGAAGTTTAGCTAGCGAGGAGAGTGATGGGTGTCAGGCAAAGGAAGCGCCGTTGAGAAGGGTATACTGTATCTTAAATGCAGAGACGAGACTTGTGAATGTTATTTAATAGTTGCCCAGTGTTCTGCGAAAGTTCGTAATGAGATATTTTCCCCTTAGGGCTCACTCCGTCAGTGAGCATTCTTCCTAATGTGGTCACTCGTTTGATACTGGACACTTAACACTGAGTGAATACTGTGTTGACACTTGATTATTACTGTGTTAACACTGAGTGAATACTGTGTTAACACTGAGTGAATACTGTGTTGACACTGAGTGAATACTGTGTTAACACTGAGTGAATACTGCTAACACTGGTGAATACTGTGTTAACACTGAGTGAATACTGTGCTAACACTGAGTGAATACTGTGTTGACACTGAGTGAATACTGTGTTAACACTGAGTGAATACTGTTAACACTGGTGAATACTGTGTTAACACTGAGTGAATACTGTGTTAACACTGAGTGAATACTGTGTTAACACTGAGTGGATACTGTGTTAACACTGAGTGAATACTGTGTTAACACTGAGTGAATACTGTGTTAACACTGAGTGAATACTGTGTTAACACTGAGTGGATACTGTGTTAACACTGAGTGAATACTGTGTTAACACTGAGTGAATACTGTGTTAACACTGAGTGAATACTGTGTTAACACTGAGTGAATACTGTGTTAACACTGATTAATACTGTGTTAACACTGAGTGAATACTGTGTTAACACTGATTAATACTGTGTTAACACTGAGTGAATACTGTGTTAACATTGATGAATACTGTGTTAACACTGAGTGAATACTGTGTTAACACTGATTAATACTGTGTTAACACTGAGTGAATACTGTGTTAACACTGATTAATACTGTGTTAACACTGAGTGAATACTGTGTTAACAGTGAATACTGTGTTAACACTGAGTGAATACTGTGTTAACACTGAGTGAATACTGTGTTAACACTGAGTGAATACTGTGTTAACACTGAGTGAATACTGTGTTAACACTGGTGAATACTGTGTTAACACTGATGAATACTGTATTAACACTGAGTGAATATTGTGTTAACACTGAGTGAATTCTGTATTAACACTGAGTGAATACTGTGTTAACACTGAGTGAATACTGTGTTAACACTGAGTGAATACTGTGTTAAGACTGAGTGAATACTTAACACTGAGTGAACACTAAGAGGACACTTAAAACTGAGTGAACACTATTCTTAGCTTTTTCGGTAAAGTCACGTTGAAGAGAAACAACAAAATAACAAAATATATATAAAACAATAAAAAATTCTCACGACGTTTCGACCATAACTCAAACGGTCATCATCAGGTGTGTCGGTTTGCATAAATTTATTTTGAAAACGGCATATTTATTTATATATATAAAAATAACGTTTGCGTCACGCGCAACGATTGGCTGTTTGCCAGGACTAGTCCATCTATTTTTTGAAAAGAGGAGGGGGGAGACGAAATTTGTTTTTATGTATGCTGTCTGAAAGCCACTGTAAGCGTGAACAATCAATCAAGAACTGAAATGATTTATCAAATCTTTCCAATGATTGCTAAGATAGAATCCATCTTCTCGGTTGAAATTGTCTCTGTGTTTGTATATGTGGATAGCCTCATGAACGAATCTCTCATGGAAGCCAGATGGCTTACAAAGAACCTCCGTCTTGGAAAAGTCAATGGCATGTGAGCCTACTGAATTAGAACAATGATCTGCTACGGCCGAGGTGTTGGTCCTACCGTGTTTAAGGTCTGCTTTATGTTCACGAATGCGGTCCGAGATATGGCGTTTGGTTTCTCCAATGTAACTACTACCACAGAGGCAACTTAGTTTGTAGACACCAGGGTATTGTATGTCCGGAATCACATCTTTTACAGACGGAACCAGATCACGGATTTTATGTAATGTGTTGAAATGGACCTGGATCTTGTGTTTATTCAAGATTTTGGAGATCTTTTTTGTGATCCCAGCAATGTAGGGTAAAGTGATGGTTTTGAAAGGCTCCTCAAGAGGGTTCTTCTTCATGGTTTGAGTGATAGCTTTGCGGATTGTATAGTCGGAGTAACCATTAGCCCTAAGAGCTTGGTGTACGTGCTTGAGTTCACTGCTTATGTGTTCCTGGTCGGATATGCATTGGGCTCTATGATACAGAGTCTTGATGAGAGAATTCTTCTGTGATGGATGGTGGTGGGAATCCGGTTTCAGATAAGCATCCGTATGGGTAGCTTTCCTGTAGACAGAGTGGCTCATTGAACCATCAGGTCTCTTTTTAATTAGGACATCCAAAAAAGGTATCTTGCCATCTATTTCGACTTCCATGGTAAATCTGATGGCTGGGTGTATGGAATTGATGTGGTCGAAGAATTGGTCTAGAGCAGGCCGGCCATGTGGCCAGATGACAAAAGTGTCATCCACGTACCTCTTCCATAAGGTTGGGCGCAGAGTGGCAGTCTGGATGGCGTCAGTCTCAAATTTCTCCATGAAAATGTTAGCTATAACTGGAGAAAGGGGGGAGCCCATTGGGGTGCCCTCAGTTTGTTTGTAGAAAGTTCCATTCCAAGTGAAGTATGTATTGGTTAAACAGTGTCTCACCAGGGGGGGTACCTCAGTGTTTAGTCCTTGATGAACCAAGTCTTCAATGATTGCAATGGTGTCAGGTACAGGAACCTTGGTGAATAAGGAAACTACATCAAAACTGACAAGCAGGTCGTCTGGGGACAGGGAAATACCCTTGATTGTTGATACCAGGTGAGTAGAATTTTGTACCGCAGAGGTGGTCTTTCCAGTGAAAGGACGCAGGATTTCAGACAAAAAACGAGCTAGTTTGTAGGTGGGGGAGCTGATAGTAGAAACTATGGGACGAAGAGGTGTATCAACTTTATGTATTTTTGGTAAGCCGTATAATCTTGGTGGCCTGGCAGCAGAAGGTTTCAACGAAAACTGTTTAGATTGATCAATTAATGCGGTTGAATCAGAAATTATTTTGTTGGTTTGTGTGACGAGGCTGTTGGTGGGATCTCTTTTTATTTTTGTATAACTACCATCGTCGAGTAATTCTTTAATTTTGTTGTTGTATTCTATTTTATCCATGATAACAGTAGCATTGCCTTTGTCAGCTGAGAGAACTACAATATCATTCCTCTTTTTTAATTTATATAATTCAAAACGCTCATCTTTGCTGAGGTTGCTAGCTGGCATCTTAGCGTTTTTGAGGGTTGCAGCGATTTCAGATCTTGCTACGTCTGCAGCGATGTGACCCAGGCCCCTGAGAGCAACGTCTACTTGGGCAATTATATCATTAACTGGTATGTGTTTAGGTGTGACTGCAAAGTTTAGACCTTTAGCTAAAACGGATTTCAGACCATCGGAAATAGAACTGTTACTGCGATTAATTACGACTTTATTAACGTCTAACTTTTTGGTGTGTGGGTCCGGTCTTTTGTTTAAGAGGAGGTTAAATTTGGAAATCAGGTTTTCCTTACATTTGGTCGACATAGTAGCAGCTGAAGAGGCAGTCATATTGTCTACATGTTCCCAATCCGATGTGGACATTATTGCCGTCAATGATAAGTGTGATTTGTAGAGTGTCTTGTCTAACTGATCTAGTTCTGTGCGTATAAGTCTGATTTTTTCTGAGATAAGAGCTAAGCTAGTTTTGAAAAGAATTCGTTTCGCATTAGAAGAAGTTACAGTAGCAGAGGTGAGTGTAAATGCGATTGGTATTACCCCAGAGTCGCGGCATCTCTTCAGGAAGGTGAGAGACTCGATCAGCTGAGCTTTCTTATCCCGGAGTTTGTTGAAGGATCTTAAAGTTACGTGAAAACCCTCCCCGTAGAGGCGATTAAATTTTGATTTAAAGCTTTCGTGACTGCAGTAATTCATATTCTTAGCTTTTTCGGTAAAGTCACGTTGAAGAGAAACAACAAAATAACAAAATATATATAAAACAATAAAAAATTCTCACGACGTTTCGACCATAACTCAAACGGTCATCATCAGGTGTGTCGGTTTGCATAAATTTATTTTGAAAACGGCATATTTATTTATATATATATAAAAATAACGTTTGCGTCACGCGCAACGATTGGCTGTTTGCCAGGACTAGTCCATCTATTTTTTGAAAAGAGGAGGGGGGAGACGAAATTTGTTTTTATGTATGCTGTCTGAAAGCCACTGTAAGCGTGAACAATCAATCAAGAACTGAAATGATTTATCAAATCTTTCCAATGATTGCTAAGATAGAATCCATCTTCTCGGTTGAAATTGTCTCTGTGTTTGTATATGTGGATAGCCTCATGAACGAATCTCTCATGGAAGCCAGATGGCTTACAAAGAACCTCCGTCTTGGAAAAGTCAATGGCATGTGAGCCTACTGAATTAGAACAATGATCTGCTACGGCCGAGGTGTTGGTCCTACCGTGTTTAAGGTCTGCTTTATGTTCACGAATGCGGTCCGAGATATGGCGTTTGGTTTCTCCAATGTAACTACTACCACAGAGGCAACTTAGTTTGTAGACACCAGGGTATTGTATGTCCGGAATCACATCTTTTACAGACGGAACCAGATCACGGATTTTATGTAATGTGTTGAAACGGACCTGGATCTTGTGTTTATTCAAGATTTTGGAGATCTTTTTTGTGATCCCAGCAATGTAGGGTAAAGTGATGGTTTTGAAAGGCTCCTCAAGAGGGTTCTTCTTCATGGTTTGAGTGATAGCTTTGCGGATTGTATAGTCGGAGTAACCATTAGCCCTAAGAGCTTGGTGTACGTGCTTGAGTTCACTGCTTATGTGTTCCTGGTCGGATATGCATTGGGCTCTATGATACAGAGTCTTGATGAGAGAATTCTTCTGTGATGGATGGTGGTGGGAATCCGGTTTCAGATAAGCATCCGTATGGGTAGCTTTCCTGTAGACAGAGTGGCTCATTGAACCATCAGGTCTCTTTTTAATTAGGACATCCAAAAAAGGTATCTTGCCATCTATTTCGACTTCCATGGTAAATCTGATGGCTGGGTGTATGGAATTGATGTGGTCGAAGAATTGGTCTAGAGCAGGCCGGCCATGTGGCCAGATGACAAAAGTGTCATCCACGTACCTCTTCCATAAGGTTGGGCGCAGAGTGGCAGTCTGGATGGCGTCAGTCTCAAATTTCTCCATGAAAATGTTAGCTATAACTGGAGAAAGGGGGGAGCCCATTGGGGTGCCCTCAGTTTGTTTGTAGAAAGTTCCATTCCAAGTGAAGTATGTATTGGTTAAACAGTGTCTCACCAGGGGGGGTACCTCAGTGTTTAGTCCTTGATGAACCAAGTCTTCAATGATTGCAATGGTGTCAGGTACAGGAACCTTGGTGAATAAGGAAACTACATCAAAACTGACAAGCAGGTCGTCTGGGGACAGGGAAATACCCTTGATTGTTGATACCAGGTGAGTAGAATTTTGTACCGCAGAGGTGGTCTTTCCAGTGAAAGGACGCAGGATTTCAGACAAAAAACGAGCTAGTTTGTAGGTGGGGGAGCTGATAGTAGAGTCACGTAAAGTCACGTAAGTAAAATAAAAATTAAATAATATAATAAAACAACTACATTAAATCACGACGTTTCGGAGGCAACAAAAGCTTCCGTCCTCAGGTGGAACAGTCACAGCAAGATAACTGCATCAAGTGAGGAGCTCTGAGACACTCGAGCTTATATACAGGTTAAGGGGGGGGGGGGGGGAGGAGCCAGGCCGTGGATGATGATGAGGTGCGGGGCTAAGTTAATCAGTCTTTTGTTATGCTGAGGGTTCGGGGGATGTGGTGGTTCACTGCACGAGGGCAATGAAAAAAAAAGGCTGTGCACTTATAAGGTAGCTAAAGTTTTGACTTGGTTTATGACATCTTTCCAGTGGTTGCTTAATTTAAAAACCATCTTCTCAAAATACACCCATTCATCAAATTCACCATGGAGGTGGAAAAGGATGGCAAGTTACCATTCTTGGATGTTTTAATCGAAAAGAGACCAGATGGCTCAATGGGACACTGTCTACAGGAAAGCCACCCATACGGGTGCCTACCTAAAACCTGACTCCCACCACCATCCAGCCCAGAAGAATTCCCTCATCAAAACTCTACACCATAGAACTCAATGTATTTCTGACCATCACCTAGCCAGTGAACTGGAACACGTACACCAAGCTCTCAAGATGAATGGATATTCAGACTACACAATCCGAAAAGCTATCACCCCAACCAGTGGGAAAGAACCATCTGAGTACCAAATCAAAACCATCACCTTGCCATACATAGCAGGGGCCACCAAAAATATTTCCAAAATCAAAGAACAAACATAAGATCCAGGTTCGATTTAACACAGTATGTAAAATTCGTGATCTCATCCCATCTGTGAAGGATGTGATCCCTGACATGCAATAACCCCAGCGTCTACAAACTAAGCTGTGTCTGCAGCAGTAGTTACATTGGGGAAACTAAGCGACATGTCTCGGGCCGTGTTCGTGAACATAAGGCAGATCTACGACACGGTAGGACCAATAACTCGGCCGTGGCTTATTGTTTTAATGCGGTGGGCTCACACGAAATTGATTTCTCTAAGACGAAGGTACTTTGCAAACCCACTGGCTATCAACAAAGATTAGTTCATGAAGCTATCCATATATATAGACACAGACACAATTTGAACTGAGAAGATGGGTACAAACTGAGCAATAATTGGAAGGACGTTATGAACCAGTTTAAGTCATAACTGGCTGTGATGTTCCCATCCTACCACCTTCCGATGTTATTTTCGGCTCTCTGGTTTTTTACATTAACAGATACATTTTCTCACTAACACAGCTACCTCGCGTGCCATCCTCGAGGCTGCTGCTTCATGATCTTCCATTAACATGCTAATAACTTACATTAACATAGCCACCTTGGCACGCTCACCGTGGAGGATGCTTGGCGATCTTACATTGATATGCTAATTTTTACCTGGCAGCCCTTTGATTGGTGGAAAGCCCCTACCACCACCGCGGTCGCTGCCCACCACTTACATTAACATTGGCTGCTGACATTTGGGCTACGCCCATTTCAAACCTTTATAAGCAGTCGTCTTTAGAAACTAACCCCCCTTTTCCTGATGACGACCGCTTGTGTTGTGATTGAAACGTCGTAGTTTTTTTGTTATTTTGTTATTTTCTTTGAACCTATCTACGTGACTTTACCGAAAGACCCAAAGAATACTATAACAATAGGTTTTACCCTTTCTGGCAAGGAAACAGGTGTCAAGATGTTAAAACACCTAACAGAATCCTTATTCAAGGAATCCAGTCTGCATTAACCACACGTACTTGTGGTGAACATGCAAAAAAACATTCTGTGGTAGTATATGCATTGTCTTTAAAACTGATTGGTCCATACCAGAGAGAGCATTATAAATCATGTTTATTACAGTATTGTTATTGAACTTCCATGCAGTCAGTAATTTTTTAATAACTCATGCATCCACATCCATAATTCTTGAACTTAGTTATTTACTCATGTACTCAGAAGTCATCAATCACCAGCCATTCTGTCAGTCACAGCTAAATTGAGCCCTCTGATGGTGTTCAACTTGTATCACCTCCGGCCTGGTCCTGGCATAGCTGCCAACCTATACTGTTTTACCCGTATTCTTGTTCAGAGAAATCGAGTTTTCAGGTCCATTTGGCGTACAGCCGTATCAATACGGGCTTTGTAGGATGAATGTTGAAATATCTAAGGTCACTTGGGTGCCAATAAGGTCTGAATTAGTCTATAATAAGTTAGGCACTGATAAGGGGTTCACAGGTATGTCCTCGCTGCAGATGTAATTCTGTTCAACGCACTTTTGTACACTGCCCTCCTGCGAGCCAAATTTGTCCACTGATTTGTCCCGTGGCATTAAATCTCAAACTCAACATAAAAATAATGGTCCCATTGCACGCGACTGTGTGAGATAAGTTGGCCGTCTTCGTGACCATGCAAAAATGTAGGTGCTGTGTGGGAACAACGAAAGCGGACCGCAACAGATTCACTGATCTCGCTAATATTAGCCAATCAAATGAACGGATGGGCTTGTGTCAAATCATTACTTGATCCGTGGATCTATTGGAAATGAATTGACACAGCGATGAACTCGCAAATTACTGTGATTAACATGGTATTTTTGTTTATGTCTGTCTTTATATTGATGAGGAACATTGGATTCTGATGTCCGTTTTTTTAATCTAAAACTTGATTTAATGAGTTGCATACAAAACAGTGCTATTCTTATGTCCCATTGTATATTAATATTGATTACGTGAGCGATACAATTATCCTCGAGTCACGATTCACAGGACCATATGGACAAAGACAGGCCCCATCGGCTAACGCCACGCCCGCTTACTTCCATTTTCGGACAAATCTGTGATTGGTGATTTGGTCGGGTGTACAATATTATCGTATTGTACAGCACACGGAGGGGGTGAAGGTGAATGTGGGTGTGCACCTGGGAGTAGTAAAGAGTGTTGACTGCTTACCTCCTCACACTGACACGGAGACAACGTGTGTTCACGCGTGTGTGTGTGGCAGCAGTGTCCAGGATGGAGTGGCTGGGTGTGCTACTCCTGGCCGGCATTGCTGCTCTCTTGCTGGTGCAGTTGATTCGTCTGCTGCTGGCTGATGGTGACCTGACCCTCATGTGGGCTGAGCGCAGGGGCCCTGATCCAGGTACAAACACGAGTGCAAACACGTTCCATAGCTCTCTTTGAGACAGCAAATGGATGTATTGGCGGTACACCGGTGCAGCTTAACACGCCAGTTCTCATAAAAAGCAACTGCGTCCGTGTAGACGCAGTTGCCATTGATGGAACTGCCGACTGTCCAACTGACGATGAAGCTCTTACAGACGCTGTCATAGCCCTTGCTGTTGCCGCTGACTGAGCTGCTGCTGTAGACCCACCAGGATAAAGATGAGGGCCCGAACTGACGATGTGCGATTGACCCTTGAGTGAGCTGCAGACTCACCATCAGAATTGCCTTAAATTCAGCAGCTGCTTTCCCATTCGAATGTGTGGCACCATGAGGCACAGTCTTTTGATACCACCGTCCATCAGGGAAATTATTCCGGAAATGAATCGAGGAACTGTTCAATCAAGTCTAGGGCATGAGTCATAACATTCATCTTCCGACTGCTTCAACATCACGAAAACTAATTTTGATGCACCATCACCACACCGCAAGATTTTCTGACCGGGATTGCGAATTGCGGGGAAAAAAAATTGCAAAAATTTGCTTTTTATATTGTGCGCTGGTGTACCATCAATACGTTCAAATACAGGGGATACAAAACACAGAGAAAACAAGTGTTCTGTTGTGTATTGTATGTCTGTAGATGTAGCTTATGGTCAAACAAATCCAAGCCTTCTGCATTCTTAATTGGCGAAACTGAGTTTAATATTCAGCTTGGATTACATTTAGCACATTTAGAACAAATAGTATCTGTACATATGAACACGTATTTCGTGAATATGGCGAAAACACCCTTTATTTGCATTTGAAATCTTTCCCACCGGTCTCCACTGAGAGGAAAGGTTAACGTTTGTTAAACTTGTTCACACATCATTATCAGCCATTGTCTAGGGGGTGAGGATAAGAGGGCCTGTAAGTATTCAATGAGGATTGGCTCTGCTTCTAGAGCTTACAGCTCATTGAGCTCACCTTCTTCATCTTCATATTCATCTTCATGGTGGTCTTGTTCAAAGGAGTGCCCCACAAGCAACGACTCTGAGGCCTGGCGGTGTACAATGGGTTTTCTACACGGAGACACGGCACGTTTTTATGATCACCATTGTGCGGTCCTCTAGGGAAGTGGTTCTTAACCTTTTCTGCAGCCTTGCACCCCTTTAGTTCTGAGTCGTTTAAAATATTATGTTAATAAATACATAGATTTGATTAAACAAAGTGGTTGTACTTACATGCCCATGATTAATGTGTTTCGATGATTTACTTTAAAAAAAAAATTGGCATGTCTCGCACCCCCAGAAAGGGCATCTTGCACCCCTATGGGGTGCGTGCACGCCAGGTTAAGAACCACTGCTCTCGGGAGATAAAACGTCAAAAAGGAAAAGTTTACACATAGCATGCTTCTTTGGCGAATGCGTTCCGTCTGTGGGATGCAACAGTGCTGTTGCACAAATGGAAGAAATCAGTGAAGTAGTTGAGTCGTCGTGGTCCACTGAGCGGCACTGGAACAGGACAAAATGAATTCCATGATTTCATGAATGTTAAATTATGTAAATTTTTCAGGACCATATACAGGGTGTTTTAAAAAGATAGACCCGAATTTAAATCGCTATATCTCTGCAACCACGAACCGCCCATGAATGAAACTCTTGCCACTTGAAAGGGCGGGGCATAGAGTTTTAAATGGTTACCGCTAGCCTCTCCCAGCGCACAAACAGCTCCTAGCCTCAGTCATTCGCAAGATGGCAACCCCACAACACAAGGGGCATTTTGCGTTCTGCAGTTCAGCAAGACTGAATCCGTAATTATGGTGCAGCGTACGTTTCAATGGCGTCTTGGCATTGATCCGCCAATGTCAAAGAGCATTCGTCATTGGTACCGACAATTTGAGGAAACAGGCTGTTTATGTAAGGGGAAGAGCACAGTGCGACCACGAAGAAGACACTTTGAGAGGCATTTAGGACGAATTCAAATATCGTCTCAATGTTGTCCGTACAGCAGGTGGAGGGCACATAGAGCATTTATAAAATGGTTAGTAAAACTTGATAACTCATTAAACCGTTTGTAATTTTTGTGTAATTTTAACATGTTGCCATCGTGAAATATACTGCTTTGAAATTGGGTCCATATTTTTAAACACCCTGTATATGTATGAATTGGGCGTGGCTTTGTATATGTGATCGAGCAGTGATCGAGCAGAGGCGATTTTTTATCGAGCAGAGGTGATATTTTAAATCTGCATGGTGATTCCTGTCACCATTTATGGATTGAAAGAGCCCATCGGTGGCGTTTTATTCTTGGAAGAGCATGACTAGAACGCGCGTGCCTCGCCTTGCAGTGAATACCCCAGTGGCCCCCAAGAACCTTCCCCATGAGGCATCCATTGTGAAGAATTAAAGTTGTTAAAACAATCACCGGTAGCCCCTGTGGATAAAGGGGGGGGGGGCAATTGAAGAGACTCCGTAAGTGAATGATATAACACATTTGCAATATAGTTGAAAGTAAAAGCATAAACAAACATACAAAATCAATGACAATAAAAAACTACAGTGGTACCTCGGCATACATCGTTAATTCGTTCCAGAAGGTAGTAGGACTTATACCGAAAATTACGAATACCAAACGAATTTTTCCCATAGGAATAAAAGGGAAAGGAAATAATTCGTTCCAGAGTATAAGAAATGATATTTTATATGGCATATACATTAATGTGGTTGTATAACATAGACATTACTTATTACTAAAATGCATACATAAATTAAAATAAATGCATAAATAAATTAAAATAAATTGAAATAAAAATAAAATTTAACATCACTTTACCTTGCTGAGAGGAGTTGATAACCTACGAGGATGGTGGTGAGGAAGGGGAGGAAATGTTATTTTTTGGAAGGAGAGTCCCCTGCCATTAAAATTTCAGGAAGCTAAAATTCTGGGGTTTTTTTATCTTTTCTGTCTTTTTTCTGTCTTTTTTCTTGACTTGGACCTGGTTGAGGCTCACCAGGTTTGAGTTTTACTAAAAACCTGTCCATTGAAGTTTGTTTTTGCCTTCTTCGAAGAATGTTCCTGAAGTGTGACATTGTCTGGTCATTCCACACAATACTGTTACGGCTTCGTAAAGCCGTAACAGTATTGTGTACGCGGGTACTGTAGGCGGTGACTCATCCCGACCCATACAAGTTCTAGCTATCGCGTCGTATCTCAAGCAAGACGTCGTATCCCAATACATTTTTGTCTCGTCAAAACACGTCGTATACCAAATTCGATGTATTCCAAAGCGGTCGTATACCGAGGTATGACTGTATTGTTTCTTCTGTGTGATATTTGGTGTTGGTATGTGCAGCTCTGAAGCTGCGAGGTCACGTTGTGTGGGTGACCGGTGCCTCCAGTGGAATTGGCGAGGCCCTTGCTCGGGAGTTGGCGCGATGTGGATGCCAGCTGGTGCTGTCGGCACGCCGGGAGGCAGAGCTGCAACGCGTTCGGAAGAACTGCCTGGGTGAGCCTGGTGCAGGAAATGGTTTAAGTCTGGGTTCGTACCTGGAATAGTCTGCATGTGGTCGATGGTAAAGATACTTTTCCTGACCCCACTTTGCTTCCGTGGTTGGTTGGCCAGCCCCTAATTTGTTATTCTGTTCCCAGTGATCTTCGTGAACGATTTATATACATGAGATCATGGATATGTACATCTTAACCATCTTGGTTTTTCCTGCAATTAGTTTTGCCCTCCCTTGGCTATTTTAGGTGTAGCTTGCATCTCAAAGTCTATGGTGGCTTCCCATTTTGATTGTGTTGAGGGACAGGGACATTCCCATTTGTCTCATGTTTGTTAGAATAAAGTTAATATCCTTCCTATCTTCAGAATTTGGGTTTCTCCATGTGCACATTCTAGACTCCTTATTTTTAAAAGAGGTATTCATCATCTTCATGTCTTTGCTGGCTGCCAACGTACTATCGTCAAATAATATCCTTAAATCTGTACACACACACACGTAGTGTACTTTTCCCCGTTCTATGGAATTCGGTTAAACAATTCCATTGTATGCTGTGTTAATCCACGTGTTATTTTCGTGCAATCTTTCGTTTCTTCACAGTTTGTTTTACTTTCATGTTTAAAATAATAAGTAACATCAATGTTTTAAGCCTGTCAGAATATATCTATGCAGTCTTCTACATCCTGTGAACCTCTGCTTCCATGTCTGCTTTGTGGTGATGGCAAGTGACCCGGATTAACCTGTACTTGAGTTGTCGTTAGTTAATTGTTTTCAGTGTTAATTAAGTGTATTCGGTTTGAATTTCATATAATGTAATAAAAATGAAAATTTTCAAACTAGGCATTCCTTATAACCGTGTATGCTCTTCCCCCAATTAGTCTAACGATTAGAGGTTTTTACTCTACAGTAAGTCCTCGTTTAGCGCGGAAGATGCGTTCCTGAAAAGTGTCGATTGAAGCAAAAAACGCGTTATGCAACAAACCATTTTGTCGTAAATAATGTAACGGTAAAGTTTGGCGAGTTCCGAACATACTCGCATGCATTAAGATGCCGGACAAATAACTGAGGGTACGTCGCCACGTCATTGTATCATTCCGCGTAGTGTATCATTGTGCCGCTCAGCCACGCAGCTCAAGAAAGTGGTTCGTCGTCGACCTCTCAGAAGCCGCGTTGTAACGGCGCACGTTCCGCGAAAAGTGCTCCCTCATGGAAGAACCACGTTACGGCGAAAATGCGTTACGTGAACTACGCATTCAGCGAGAACATTCGTATTCGCAGAATGGTCATGGTTAAGCAATATAAATGAAGTACCGTAGTTTTGGCTAGATACGAAGTTGTAACTCATAACTGCGAATTTTGATCAGGTTGTTCATAAGGAATGTAGATAATGCTTTAATGTTAATATCCAATGAGGCTGTCCATGAGCACGCACGTGTCTGTTCTTGTCCTATCTCCAACCACCCCACAGAGGATAGCTCATTGAAGGAAAGTGACATCCTAGTGCTGCCTATGGATGTCCTGGACTTATCTACACACGAAGCATGTACCAAAGCTGTACTCGACCGATTTGGACGTGTAAGCAGTTTTGGTCCCCGTATAACTTCATATTCACGACTGGCTATTATATAGGCTTCTGTTGTACAGAAGGGGTTGCATTAAAATGCCATTGTGTGCTTGTGAAATCGGTTAACAAACAATTGTGTGCACGAAAAGAAATGTTAAAACGTTGATTGGTAAACTACATTGTGCATATATTTTTATTACTTGAACAAGCATGGGGTTTTGCTCATCTATTTTTAGCTCCCCGGCCTAAGCCAGTGATGGAAATTCTATGGCAGGGAGGGGCTACTGTTTGGATGTGAACTCAGATCCTGTGTTAGTGAGCCCAGGTAACATTACAGCTGCCGTATAAAGACATGGTGTTCACATTCCATGTCCCCCACATCCCAAGTTTCCCAATCCCCATGGCAAGTCACGTGACCACCAAGGCCACTACGATGAGCTTGGTGTGAGTGTAATCACTCACCTCAATGTGTTGAATATCATCACCATCAGCCATTGTCTATCCACTGCTGGATGAAGGCCTTCCTACGCTGTTGCCATCCCTCATTGTCCGTACTGGCTACCGTAGACCTCACTTCTGCACATGAGCTGATCTCTCTTCTTCTCGAGACTGGCCATCCCTTGGGGATGAAATCTGTCCTGTGGCTGCTATTCTACCACAGGTCTCAACTGTTGGCCATCATTCAGTCTAGCAATGTGGCTTGCTCATGCCCATTTACTTTTCTTGTCAATACGGTGTCACCCATTTGTGCGTGTTCACTGATCGATGCGCTCCTTTTATTATCTCTCAGTGTAATGCACTGATTGAAATCTTCCAGACACATGAGCAGCTTCTCTTATTAATCATAAAGGCCCTCCGACCTGCTCTTGTTCTCTTTATTTAATCATTTTGATCCTGACCACTTTGAAAACTACCGTAGATGCACATTCTACTGTATTTTCAAATTTACATTCAATGTTATTTTTTAAAAGAAAATTTGTTGTACATTACTTTGGTTTTGGATCATATTTTTGTTAAGTCCCACTTCTCAGCCTTCTTTGTAAAATGCTTATTCATTTGATGTCATTCCTTTTCAGGGCTACCGTTTCAGGTAAACATTACGCCGCAAATATCTATATTCTCCCACCCCCGTTAACCCTTTTTCAACTCATCCCCATGCAGGTTGATGTTTTGGTCAATAACGCTGGACGCTCTCAGCGGTCACTCTTCATGGATACGGACCTCTGTGTGTACCGGACACTATTTGAACTCAACGTGCTGGCCCCTGTGTCCTTGGCACGCTGTGTTCTTCCTGGCATGATGGCACCTGGTAGTCATGGGGGCATTCTCCTTGCTGTGAGTAGCATTGCTGGGCTGGCCGGAGTGCCGCTCTCAGCCGGATATTGTGCTTCCAAGCACGCTGTGCAGGTCAGTAGTTTTGCAGAGCATCGGCATATATAACACAAAAGTTAAAACAACTACAAGCACTGAAAAAGTAAAATACAACAATTCTAGATTTGAAGCTTTCGTGACTGCAAGGATCCATACTCTTTGGTTCTATTCGGTAAAGTCACGTAGGTAAAAAATAAAACCACATTTTTGTTGTTTTATTTTTTACCTACGTGACTTTACCAAATAGAGCCAAAGGGTATAAAATACAACAGTCCCGTAGAAGCTTAAACAAATGCTCTCATTGTACAATGTGCACAATTTATGTTAAGGTGTACATAATGTTATTTTGACTCCATGGAAATACAGTCCTGTGTGCCTTGAGTTTTTTTTTGTAAAAGATTTCCGACGTTCTTGTTATAATGTAATGTAACACGTTTCTTCGGAGTGGGCAGGTAGGAACTTGGTTGGACAGCACATTCATGCGATCCGTGTTGGAAATTAGTGCCGAAACTCCAATTATACAGATGGAATTCCGGATATGCACGACAGACAAATAATCCCTGGTGGGCAGTGTGGAACCTGTTGTTCCTACCTCTATTATAGTCTTGTAATACAGGTTTATTTGTGCGACTTACTCTGGTAGAATTGGGTATTGCAGACAACTAGCCTGTTACCTCTGCAAGGCTGCAAACAATTGGCATAACGCAGTTTCTGGTATGTCAACGAATTTTTGGGAATTGCATCATAATTTATTTTGTAACACGGACAATATTTCACAGATATAAATGACCGTAACTCTGAGGCACGGAGCCAGGACAATTGTAACAGTGTACTGTAAGCAATTTGGATATTGGGAAAAACGTGGTTGAAAAAGCATTATGGATGTAATTTGGAAGAAAAGGTTGCAAAAGGACAATTATTGAGCCTCTAACGAACATTCATATGCTGATGTGTTGCACGCATTGTCCCTCTCTGTCCACACCAGGAAAATGATGTCATCAGCAGAGGATCACTCTTTCTGCTGGCAATGACAACACTGCAAATTGAACATCCTTGGTAGTGATGTAAACACTACAATGATTTTATAAGAACCCCAAATAAATTAGTTCATTATAAAACTAAACGTAATATTTAGTCCGTAGGTTACAAAAAGTATCGTGGGCAGACTAAAGCCCATGGCTCTCAGGCTTTGAGAATAAGAAAAACCTGTTCTATAATTGCTCAAAGATAATGATTGAATGAGTCATATATAAATGTTCCATAACTAGGTTGTTTGATATTGATACATTGCTTATCTTCCTCACCTGGTATACAGGAGGTCGTGGGTTTAATCCCGACCCTGAGGCCTGTATATTTGGAGTTTGCATGTTCTCCCCGTGGTCGCGTGGATTTTTTTTTCCGGATCCTCTGGTTTTTCCCTCCACAATTAGAAACATGCATTTAGATTATTTGGCTGCTATACATTATAAATAAACAATTTCATTGAGATATTCTTCATTGAGCTATAATTTGTGGTCAGGTCGCTTCTGAAAAACAACTAATAGCTTTACCAAGAAAAATAAAAATTGTTTAATTGTCGTTTATTTATTTGTGATTTGCTTACCTTTCCTTTACTTTGTACTCCTATCATTGTTTTGTATTGTTGTTGTAACTTTCTGACCTGCCCCTCCCTGCTGGACATCTGTGAGAAGGAGCATCATAGCTTATCGGATTTATCCAGGATAAATAAAGATTCTGATTCTGATGTGATTTTCATCTCTGCTCTCAGGGTGCGTTTAATGCTCTACGCTCAGAGCTGGACGAGTACCCACAAATCACGATAAGCACGGTGTGCCCTGGGCCCGTCCAGTCCCACATCATCAGCAATGCCTTTTCTGGAAAGGGTGACGAGGTCAGTAGACACACACCCTAGTAATTAAAGGTGATGGTTATGATATGATTTTACCTCAATCATCTATTTGTTTAATAATTTTCTATATTTTTATGTTTTTTTGTCTGTTTTGTTTTACTTATAGTTCAGTATTAACCTGACCTCATAGATTAAATACAAGGGCGTTTCAAGGGTGTAAAGTACTTAATAATTATGTAACCTATATCAATGTGTTTTTTGATCCAACTTCCATTGGGAATGTGGAATTCATATTTTGCCAGTAGAGGGCAGATGCATCACATAATAAAATATGGTAGTGTTCTACATTAGAAGAGCTGTGAGCTGTTAATTGTTTGCACCTTCTTAACGTCACTCGGGATGTTTTTTTTTTCTTTCTACAATGTGTTGGCAGCGCTATTTCAATTTTATTTTAATGCACTCAATATTAGTAAATGTTGATGTGGCGCATCATTTTTTTCTGCGTAGGCTGTGGGTGAGCAAAAAGATCAAACTTATAAAATGTCCGCCGAGCGTTGTGCACGCCTCATCGCCGTGAGCCTGGCCGCCCGCCTCCCTGAGGCCTGGATAGCGCAGCAGCCGTACCTGTCTGCAGCTTACCTGTGGCAGTACGCGCCCACCCTGGCGTGGCGCCTCACTGCCAAAATTGGACGTCGTCGCATCTACAACTTTCGCAATGGGCTGGTAAGGTCTACCTTCATTGTGATTGCACTAACGTGATTAATCCAATTGGGTGACACACAGCAGCAGCATCACCCCCTCCTGCAAAAACTTGGCAGGATCCTCCTGCAAAAAACAGCGTAGTAACTCTGTCCTATCATCATTTACATTTTTCATATCCTATAGGGGTGACACATGTACTGCCAACATTTTCAAAGAACCAGCGTCATGCGAATCCCTGAGAATAACAAACCTCAGGGGACCTGCCAGTACACAGCTCAATGCTAAACATGAGCAATAATAGCACAACCAGAAACCGTCCCGTACGATCAGAAGACGCAACCCGTTCATGTATCGTCACTGATACACAGATAAAAAATAAAAAAAACACCCAGAGCACCGTGTGTGACGGCTCATGGATTTACACGCACCTCCACCAATCTGGCTCACATTGGAGAAACTGATGAACATGTGTGTGGCCTCGGCTTTCATTTATGATGCGGGTGGGGGGAATGAGGCCAGAAAAAGGACAGAAGGCCACCACATCATGTTGAAGCTGAATACTGTTCACCCGGCAGGGCCAACTGAATGCCTCACATCCACTTAGAGCGTAACTTTGTTATTTCGTGCTGGACAAACCATATCTCTATCTAGTTTCATTTGATTTATTTTAGGTGTCATAGTTCTCCATATTTTATTTCCCAGGCTTCTCTGCTTCAGATATAACCATGTTGAACAGCACGTTCAGATTTTTGTCTGGTTTTTTTTGGCTGTGCTTGTGCAAGCTACTGGCTCATCAGCAATTAATTTTCTTCAAATGCATGCCAATTAAATTCCTTTTATTTTAATTGTAATTCGGGCACCATAATGTACTGCCAAGGAGGCTGTGCCTCGTTTGTCCTCACAATAACCTTCCCACCGTGCATTGTTCCAGCAACATTTTATAATTTAGCTTTCAATATAAATGAGTTTATTTAGTAATATGTTTGATTATTCAGGGTTTTGTCTAGTACTCAACACTATTCGATAACTGTCTATATGCCTATTTCAAACTGGTCATCAGAAAACATGTTTACAATTCTCCTTAGGTCCCATGTTGTTAAACATATTAATGATCTCTCTGGCCTCTGTTTATGTGCTCTGAAGAAGGACCATTGCCACAAAAATTGGCGATTATATATTTTATCTTTTCAGGCCACGGTGTTGTTGATGAGTGTTTAGGTTTTTTTTCACAGTTACTATAGCTTGTTTTGAGTTCTAGAAATACATTAATAGGCTTGTTTGGTTATCTTTTCAGGATGCTGATGTTTCCTACTTTGGCTCAAAGGCCATGAAGAAGGATAAAGTATCTTAAAGCTATACTCTTGTTGCTTCTCATGTCAAACAAACTTGCTGAGGCATACAAAACAATAATCTGTGCTGCCGCTAACTAAGAGGTTGGCTGCCAGGGATCCCCATCTTTTATTATTGGTCACTGCTCCAACATTTTAGGCCATTTCAGTCCTTCGTATTATCAATCTGCCTCTTAGTCACATTTTTTCCTCCACCTCCGATGAACACGGTTGGCTACGTATGGTACTAAAGAAGTTCAGCATACATCGGTACATATTGCTCATTCCATTTGTCTGTGGTGTTAGGTCATTCTGCAACTGTTCTGCTCAATGCCACTCAAATTATTTTCTAAAAAATCCACTCCTTCTATTATTCATTAATCTCCCCCCAATGTGTTATTCACATCATCTCAACATGTCTTGATTGATACAGCAGAGACCATTACATTTTAGACCTTCGATATTCTTACCATTGTCAATTCATTCAGTCAGTGTCTTATTCTCCAAATGTTACCTACAGTGAGGGAAAAAAGTATTTGATCCCCTGCTGATTTTGTACGTTTGCCCACTGACAAATAAATTATCAGTCTATATTTTAATAATAGCTTTATTTGAACAGTGAGAGACAGAATAATAAAAAAAATACAGAAAAACGCATGTCAAAAATTGTATAAATTGATTTGCATTTTAATGAGGGAAATAAGTATTTGATCCCTCTGCAAAACATGACTTAGTACTTGGTGGCAAAACCCTTGTTGGCAATCACAAAGGTCAGACGTTTCTTGTAGTTGGCCACCAGGTTTGCACACATCTCAGAAGAGATTTTGTCCCACTCCTCTTTGCAGATCTTCTCCAAGTCATTAAGGTTTCGAAGCTGACGTTTGGCAACTCGAACCTTCAGGTCCCTCCACAGATTTTTTTTATGGGATTAAGGTCTGGAGACTGGCTAGGCCACTCCAGGACCTTAATGTGCTTCTTCCTGTGCCACTCCTTTGTTGCCTTGGCCGTGTGTTTTGGGTCATTGTCATGCTGGAATACCCATCCACGACCCATTTTCAATGCCCTGGCTGAGGGAAGGAGGTTTTCACCCAAGATTTGACGGTACATGGCGCCGTCCATCATCTCTTTGATGCAGTGAAGTTGTCTTGTCCCCTTAGCAGAAAAACACCCCCAAAGCATAATGTTTCCACCTCCATGTTTGACGGTGGGGATAGTGTTCTTGGGGTCATAGGCAGCATTCCTCCTCCTCCAAACACGGCGAGTTGAGTTGATGCCAAAGAGCTCCATTTTGGTCTCATTAAGAGTGTGCTCCTAATCTCAGCTCGTTACCTGTATAAAAAAACACCTGGGAGCCAGAAATATTTCTGATTGAGAGGGGTCAAATACTTATTTCCCTCATTAAAATGCAAATCAATTTATAACATTTTTGACATGCGTTTTTCTGGATTTTTTTGTTGTTATTCTGTCTCTCACTGTTCAAATAAACCTACCATTAAAATTATAGACTGATAATTTCTTTGTCAGTGGGCAAACGTACAAAATCAGCAGGGGATCAAATACTTTTTTTCCCTCACTGTATGTACCAATACGCAGGTGTACCAATACATCCGTTTAAACAGATAGCATGATGTAACAATGTCTTGATTAGAACTGATAGAGAATGATGGAACATAAATTAGTAGAATTTTATTGTGTTATTTTATTTTATTAATTGATTATTTTATTCTCATTCTACGTGACTTTACCGAAATAACCAAAGAAGATGAATCCTTGCAGTCACGAAAGCTTTAAATCGAAAGAAATTCGTAGGTTAGAGTGGTGTAAAACAACGTCATTAAAACTGCTATGATGATTTAACAATGTCTTGATTAGAACTGTCGGAATAATGAAACAACACACACATTAGGCATGTTACACTCATGTAAAAATGCATCCACTGCCAATGTTAAAATAATATCACGTCTTCATCAGAACTTATGGAATTGGGTATCCGTGCGCTTAGAATGGATATAATTACGTAAATCATAATGCATATCAACTGTAAAATCATATAAGAATGCCATGAACTGTGAGAATTAAGTAATTTTGCCTGAATTGTAACTGCAACATGCAAAAAAAATTAAATACAATTATCTGTGTCTCAGCGCGAATCTCTGTGAGTCTGAGTCTGTGCATGAGTTTGTCTTGATGAGCGCCACCGTGTGCTTGTATATTTGTGATAGCCTGTATATCTGTGATATTGTGTCTGTATGTGTATGTTGAACTTCTTTCGCACCGTATGAGACCAACCGTGCCAATTGGAGGTGCGGGGGAAAGGCAACCGGTGCGTGTCTCTGCGTCTGTATTTGTGATATTGTCTGTGTATTTGTGATGGTATGTTTGTGGAGAGCAAGGGTGTGTGTGGATGTAATATGGCAGGCATGAGGCTGCTCGCTACCGCCCATAGAATCTCGCATAAATTTACGCAATCCCCATGCGCAAATTTTATAAATTGCCACATGATAAGCCACCTCGTTGAGCTATCATTTGTGGGCAGGTCGCTTCTGAAAAAGCTAATAGCTCGGTGGGCTTTACCAGGTAAAATAAACATAGATTAGTTTTATTTGTATTTTTTGTGTGATTTGCTTAACTTTTCTATGCTTTGAACTCCTAACATGTTTTCTGTAATTATTGTTGTTGTAACGGTCTGACCCGCCCATACTGGGCATCTGTGAAAAAGTGCTTTATAGCTCATTGGATTCCTCCAGTATAAATACTTATTTTGGTTCTGAAATCCTACAAATGTTGGCCTGCTCAATCTATGGAATTTCTTGAGCCCTTCGGTGCTTGGAACCCAGGGCTCCAGAGGTCCACAGTTTTCAAGGTTCTTGCTGTTCTGGAAGAGTAGACAAAACAACCCTGCAGAGGGGGCATTCTACACACTCCACAACTTCGCCTCTGGCTAGGAGGGTGCTCAAATCCTGAGGGTGGCGTACCTGAGCTGAATTTGTCTTTCTGTCCGGTCTTAACAAATCGCAGCCATTGCGGACCGTGATATTTGCACGTGTCGAGAGAATGGATGCCCCTGGGGGTAGAGGAAGGGTAGGGAGATGTGATGTAATACAAGCCCTACCAATCCCTGCAAAAGGCAGCCCTTTCACGTAATTAGGAGGCTGCCTTGCCTGTAACCAGCCACGTGAATTCAATCCCACTTGCATTACTCATTGACAAACCTGCCCTACATTTTATGCTGCGTTTGACACAAATTTGCAACTGTGACTATTGTAATTTTTACTTGCGATGTCAATATCATGCGCATCAATTCCCCACTTATACTTACGTGACCGTTATACATAATGTGAGGTTAATGACCGTGTTTATTTTACATGGAATGTTTTTTTTATCATTTATCGTGCTGGAGCAGATCACTTAATTTGCGCTTTGGATAATTTAATTATTTAGCACAAAAAATAAACAAGCAGCCGATGGCCTACTTTTGCTACTGACGTCACGATGTCATTTAGACGTTGTTGCTTCTCGCTGAGAGGGCCTTTTTTGGCGATGCTGCACAATGTTCAGCATATGGCAGGCGAGTGAGATTTGGCCAACATAAATACATATTCGCGGGATTTCAGCTCCGTGGTATAGTGCATACGCGGGCTCGTTTTTTTTTACCAAATCGCTGGTTCCATGAGGGTCTCCCAATGCCCCTGTGGTGTCGTGAGGAATACTTGACGATACTTCCCCACGCTGGTCAGTGCGGATTGGTCAACGTGGGGGAGTGCAAATAACAAACGTCTTTTTTTTTTGCTGCACGGCCGTCCACGTCCATTTCACCTGTCGCTTACCCATGGCGATCACCCATCCAAGCACTACACAGGTTAAAATCCTGCTTAGCTTCCGAGATCTGTCCAGGTCTCAAATCGGTGTGCCTTTTGGGTGATTTGGTCTTAGGACAAAATGTTGATGTCAAGCTTGCCATTTGTGGCCACGTGCCTGCCCCAAAATAATCTGAAATGTGTTCATGTGCATCTGAACATCTGCAAATGTGTATTTTGCGAATGTCTTTGTAGTTTATTAACATAATTGCAGTTATGACTGTAATTTGTGATGTTGGGTGGCAGATTACCTTTGTAGAGATGCTAGAAACCATTCAAACATTGTATCTGTAAACTGAAAGCCTCATTGATTGGCTAAATCGTGGGCATATGAAGTCAAAATGAACAATAATTATAACGTGTGTACATCCCTTTGTCAATCCACTGCTGGATGAAGATCTTCCACCAGTGTCTCGTTCCGGTGGAAGGAGGGGGGGGTGACCATACTTCAGCGTGCTGGGCAATGTCCAGCACAGGAATCAAACGAAAGTTGCATAGTTCATAGTACACCACCCCACCCCTATAAATACCCGTTCATAGTTCAAATTATAAAAGCAGTAACATCAACCAGTAAAGAAAGGTGCCCTTCTCAGCAATATCCTATAACAGTTTCAGGGTTTATTTAGCGTCTTGAGAGTTTACTTTTATGCTCTTCCTCACCTTGACCAACCCCGCACAGACCTTCGTGGTGAAGCATGGTCGATTAGCCCCCATGACCTGCGGCGGCGTTGGAAGGAGGCCGTCATCTAGCAGTGGATTGGCAAAAGAGGCTTTACATGAATGGAAAGTGTCGAGTCAAGCTGACAAGGTTTTAGCGTTAAGATTTAAGATTGCGCACTTTCAAATCCGAATTATGTAGAGTTGGGTGGGACTAATGCCGCAACCCGGCCTCTTCTGTTTATCTCGCCACTCTATATTGCATTTGTTATCAGCGCTCGGCCGTGATAAAGAGTAATAATGTTATCAGCGCAAGCAGATGCTATATCGGCGTGCATGGTAACGCTGTGTTTAAGGTAAGCAATGTCTCTCATTCAAGCCCCCTCTCCCTTGCGAAACGAGCAGTGGTGTGGGACCGTGCCACGCAAGGTGCACTGCACGTGGACGGTTTGTGAGTCAATGAATGGACACAGCCGCCTCATGCTGTTAAGACTTAAGAGGGAACCTTTAATGTTTCTGTTAAAGGGAATAGATCGTGCCTTTAACATTGCTCATCAATAAATCCCCGTAGTATATTGCTCCACACAGCCACAGAATACAAATATAGAAAGTCACCTATCTGCTAATATATGAAAGTGGCTTAGTGGAAGGTTGCAAGCTCAAATCCTGCTTGGGGAATGACTCAGCCATCGTCTCTCTCGGCCGTCTGGAGTCAATAATACGAAATTTAAAAAATATTGTGAGTAACACAGGGGAAAGATTCTCCCCCGCCATAGGGATGTGGAATTTCCACTACTGGTTAAGGGCTACAAACAGATGAGCACTGCCTCAATGCTTACTTTCACTTGTTTTTTTATATGCTAAGGAATGCTGCCGTTGTGCAATGGTGAGCACACTGAATTTATAATGCAGAGGGTCGCCGCTTCGATCTCCGGGCGAGGCAGTTTAAACAATGGGCGGCAAGTTTCTTAAATCTCACGCAGCAGTTTAAATGGGTGCATCACAGTTGATGGACAGGTAACGTGTGGTGGGGTAAGCTGTGGGTATTCTCCCCTTGCTAAAACTAAACAAGTTTTGTTTATTTTATCAGCTAACGCCCACTGAGCTATGTAGCTCTTTTTCACAAGCGACCTGGCCACAAATGATAGCCCAACGAAGTGGCTTTGCATGCAGAAATGTATAGTAGCCAAATACTCTAAACGCTTGTTTTTAAATGTGTCGGGGGGGGGGCGGAGAACCCGAAAAAAATCCACGCGACTACGGGGAGAACTTGCAAACCCCAAATATACAGGCCTCGGGGTCGGGATCGAACCCACGACTTTCTGTATATCAGCGAGGTCGTTAACATCTCGCCACCGTGGCGCCCTGGCCAACGTGGAAGAGTAAACCAAATCAATCTCTAGAGCAGTGGTTCTTAACCTTGTTGGAGGTACCGAACCCCACCAGTTTCATATGCGCATTCACCGAACCCCTCTTTAGTGAAAAATAAAATGTGATTTTTTTCAAATTCAAGACATAGATGTTTTTTACTGGTACACAAAATGAGCCGTGCATGAACATTACCTTGTTCAAAGAATAAAACCAACACAATGCATAAACTCACAACAAATTACATACCTGGAAATCAATGTGACTTCTGCTGTTGCCTTTGAGAGATCAGTTCAGATATGCGTGGCTTCACCTTGGCAAGTGCCACTCTCATGTCATTTTCACAGCAAAGTCTGTTCCCTTTCTTCGTTTTTATGTCCAGCATCCTCGAAAAGGATTGCTCACAAAGATATGTTGTAACAAATGGTATAAAAAAATCCAGGGCTTTCTTAGCAATAACTGGATACTTGTTCATTTGTCGACACCAAAACGTTGAGAGCGTTGTTGTTCTGAAGAGTTGCTGTTGAACCTGGCTCTGCTGAATTTCAATGATTTCGTCGAGGAATTCATCATTGACATCTGCTGTTTCAACAGCAAACGTGAACGGCTGTCTCACCCATGCTGGATATGACTCTCTTGTAGGGAAATATCCGTCGAGAGACTTTGCAAGCTCATCTAAGTGCGTGGCAATTGTTTGCTTCAGTTCCGTGGATACAGAAATATCTCCGATTCCAGACACATCTTCGATCTTACTTGCACAGTCGTCCAGAAGTGGGAAGTTTGCGAAGTTATTGTTCTCTGTTCGTCGTTTCCATAACGGTAGCTTTTTTTGAAAAGCCTTCAGGTGTTCTTCCGCTTCCATGATATTGACTCCACCACCCTGCATCTGCTGATTGAGATGATTGAGAGCTGCGAATATATCAGCCATGTACGCTAAAATGAGAATGAACTCAGGATTTTTGAAGCAATCTGCATGGCAGTGTTGGTGCTCTTGCAAAAACAGGGCTAATTCCACACGCATGGCAAAAACACGATTCAGCACCTGTCCCCGGGATAACCACCGAATATTAGAATGGAGCAGAAGTACCTCAAATTCAGAGCCCATTTCTTTACACAGCTCACTGAAGATGCGGTGCCTCAGAGCACTTTTTCGCACATAGTTCACACATTCCACCACAGTTTTTAATACTTCTGCCATTTTTGGAGGTAAGGTTTTTGTTGCCAACGCATGCCTGTGCAGAATACAATGCGTCACAATGATGTGTGGTGCATCGGCCTTTACTAGCGCACCAAAACCAGACTTTCTTCCCAGCATGACTGGAGCTCCGTCCGTACAAACTGCAGAAACCATATCCCATGAAAGATTGCTGTCTCTGAAGAAGTCATCCACAAGCTTCTTCACATCGGCTGCCTTCGTTGTTGTTGTAAGAGGCTTACAAAATAAAAACTCTTCTTTTATCATGTCGTCTTTCACATAGCGTACAAAAACAGCAAGCTGGCTTAGATCAGAAACGTCTGTGGTTTCGTCGAGTTGAAGGCTGAATGTTGCCGGGCTTGAAATCAGATCCGCGACTACTTGAGCCAAGATGTCTTTACTCATGTCTTCTATTCTGTCACTGACGGTGTCATTTGAAAGGGGAATTTGGGATAATTTACCTTCGGCCGCTGTTCCGAGTATCAGATTCGCCATCTTTAATGCAGCTGGTTTCACAAGTGTTTCACCAATGGTGTGTGGCTTGCCCTGCTTTGCGATCAGGTAAGCAACTTCGTACGATGCTGTCAGGATCGGTTTGTTAACAGGTACAAATCCAAGAGCAGGCAGAGTGGCCCTTTCATCGAATCTGGCTCTCTTCACCCTGAACTCAGCAAGTGTTGTGTTCTTGTATTCCCCGTCTCCATGCAGCTTCAAGAAGTGTTCCTTTAGTTTTGCCGGTGCAAGACTAGAGTTGCTCAACTTGGCGTTGCAAATCATGCAGATAGGACGCTCACTCCCATCACGTTCCGTGATACATGAGAATCCATGTTGTACATATTCGTCCGACCACTTTCTTCTTTTGCCCGACATAGTTAGTATGGATAAAATATTAAAGAAATCACACGACGTACGACAACAACAGTCACACGTTGACTACTGAGTACGCACTAAATTCCCCGCAGCGCTGATTGGCCAAGCAGTGTAGCATGATCATCTGCAGCCAGTGATGGCCAAGCGGGCCGTGTGTGTCATCACAAATTTACACAATAATTCAAGTGTGTCCGGACCTCCGTGGCGGGGGCTCTGCCGAACCCCTGAGATCGACTCACCGAACCCCTGGGGTTCGATCGAACCCAGGTTAAGAACCACTGCTCTAGAGGGAGCTGTCCAGAGAGTCAGAGCTTGCATTAATCATAACATACAGTGAGGGAAAAAAGTATTTGATCCCCTGCTGATTGTGTACGTTTGCCCACTGACAAATAAATTATCAGTCTATAATTTTAATGGTAGATTTATTTGAACAGTGAGAGACAGAATAACAACAACAAAATCCAGAAAAACGCATGTCAAAAATGTTATAAATTTATGTGCATTTTAATGAGGGAAATAAGTATTTGACCCCCTCTCAATCAGAACGATTTCTGGCTCCCAGGTGTCTTTTATACAGGTAACGAGCTGAGATTAGGAGCACACTCTTAAAGGGAGTGCTCCTTATCTCAGCTTGTTACCTGTATAAAAGACACCTGTCCACAGAAGCAATCAATCAGATTCCAAACTCTCCACCATGGCCAAGACCAAAGAGCTCTCCAAGGATGTCAGGGACAAGATTATAGACCTACACAAGGCTGGAATGAGCTACAAGACCATTGCCAAGCAGCTTGGTGAGAAGGTGACAACAGTTGGTGCGATTATTCGCAAATGGAAGAAACACAAAAGAACTGTCAATCTCCCTCGGCCTGGGGCTCCATACAAGATCTCACCTCGTGGAGTTGCAATGATCATGAGAACGGTGAGGAATCAGCCCAGAACTACACGGGAGGATCTTGTCAATGATCTCAAGGCAGCTGAGACCATAGTCACCAAGAAAACAATTGGTAACACACTACGCCGTGAAGGACTGAAATCCTGCAGCGCCCGCAAGGTCCCCCTGCTCAAGAAAGCACATATACATGCCCGTCTGAAGTTTGCCAATGAACATCTGAATGATTCAGAGGACAACTGGGTGAAAGTGTTGTGGTCAGATGAGACCAAAATGGAGCTCTTTGGCATCAACTCAACTCGCCGTGTTTGGAGGAGGAGGAATGCTGTCTATGACCCCAAGAACACCATCCCCATCGTCAAACATGGAGGTGGAAACATTATGCTTTGGGGTGTTTTTTTGCTAAGGGGACAGGACAACTTCACCGCCCTCAGCCAGGGCATTGAAAATGGGTCGTAGATGGGTATTCCAGCATGACAATGATCCAAAACACACGGGCAAGGCAACAAAGGAGTGGCTCAAGAAGAAGCATATTAAGGTCCTGGAGTGGCCTAGCCAGTCTCCAGACCTTAATCCCATAGAAAATATGTGGAGGGAGCTGAAGGTTCGAGTTGCCAAACGTCAGCCTCGAAACCTTAATGACTTGGAGAAGATCTGCAAAGAGGAGTGGGACAAAATCCAAATCCCTCCTGAGATGTGTGCAAACCTGGTGGCCAACTACAAGAAACGTCTGACCTCTGTGATTGACAACAAGGGTTTTGCCACCAAGTACTGTCATGTTTTGCAGAGGGGTCAAATACTTATTTCCCTCATTAAAATGCAAATCAATTTATAACATTTTTGACATGCGTTTTTCTGGATTTTTGTTGTTGTTATTCTCTCTCACTCTTCAAATAAATTTATCATTAAAATTATAGACTGATCATTTCTTTGTCAGTGGGCAAACGTACAAAATCAGCAGGGGATCAAATACTTTTTTCCCTCACTGTAACATCAGTATGAACGTATAGTGCAAGATAAAGCATACAAATGTAATATATAAATTACATCTCCTTTTCAATCCACTGCTGGACGGTCTCCCCACAGCTTGTCGTTCATGGGGGCTGTTTGGCCATACTTCACCACGATGCCCAAGTGTGGGTTAGTGAAGGAGAGCCCCAAGGTGTCACTGGCCAACTGATGTTATCCGTGACCGGGAACTGAACCTCAGGTCGCCGCGTTCATAGCACAGTGCAGTGAAATATGAATAAGTCACGAAATAGGGATTAGTTTATATAAATACGTAAATTAACCTTAAGTGTGCAATATGTAACGCATTAGGTAATTAACGAACATGTCAAAAAACATTTGGAGGAATGACATACGCACTGTTTGAGTGTGCAGTGCGTGTGTAATACGTAGTGTTTGACGTCAGACAAGCGGGCACTTCCCACGTGATGCTACATTTAGCCACGCTTGACTGGCAAAATACAGTGGTTGATGTTTATCATTGAGCAAGAGCCACAAAATCGATCATAGTGATGAATATAATTCTCACAATCAAAAACGTAAGATTGCTCGTTCTATCAATTCATAATATATATGCGAATAGATACCGTACTGCTTCCTAGAAACGAGCGAATTACCCAATTTAGAAAAATGTTGATTTCCCAATGCCGTGTTTCCGCGTGTGTCCCTTGTGCATGGGTGCCCCTGGGCTTCTGTCCAGAGCTATCCCAGCCCAACACTCAGTTAGGCTTCCTACCCCCCAGCTCACTGATAAATATACAGTGTACTCGGAGAGCAAAACATCTCCGCTTGCTCCAGCATCATTATCACAACTGCAGACACAATGCAGACATTATTAGAGCTTCCGTTACTCCAATGTAATTGCTACTTATGGTGATGATTATCACGGTTGGCTACGTACGGTGCGAAAGAAGCTAATGCATATATACATACAATGAGGGCTGGGGAGCTGGGGGAATTTATGGTGCTTGCGTAGGCATTTGATGTCAAGGCATCGATGGTGCAGTCGGCGGTGGGGGCATTAATGATGCGTGTGATGGGAATGTTGCTGGTGAATCTGCCAGTCATCTCAGTCAGTCGAACCATGGCACCTGGGTCTCCCCTGTGATCTCATCAGCGAGCTTTCGACGCTTCACGTGGCCTCAAAGTGCACCTGGCCTGGCAGAGGCACCGTGGTGGCAATAGTGGTCTAGTAGTGGGGCAGTTATGGTGTTGGCTGTGGATTAATAATGCCGGTCAGTGGTGGTGGCGGCGGCGAAGTTTTGATAGTGCCCATGAGACGTTGATGGTTCCGATTCGGTATTACCGTATTCTGATGAAACACTCCGAAAAGTAAGCCGTACTTAAAACGCGTGTCCTGGGTCAACGCAGAACTGTGGTTATACAAATATGGTCACACACGCACACAAACCTACCGTGTATCAGAGGCACTCCCAAATGATGCTTTCAAATACGGGGGTTGGGAGGGGGACAGTGTGGCATATAATGCGGAGAATACGGTAATACCTTAGTGCTAGTTAAAACTAAGTTAGTTTTTATTTTACTAGGTAAGGCCCACTGAGCTATATATATCTCTCTTTTTCACAAACAACTTGGCCAAAAATAATTGCTAAGTGGCTTATTCCGTGGAGATTTATAGCAGCCAAATACTCTAAACGCGTGACTTTTTTTTTCTAAATGTGGCGGTGAAAACCGGAGGATCCGGAGAAAAATCCACGCGGCCACGGGGAGAGAGAGAGAAACGCAAACTCCAAATACACAGCAGCAGCAGGCGTCAGGGTCGGGATGGGACCCACGACCTCCTGCGAACCGGGCGAGGTTGTTAACATCTCCCAGCCACCGCGGTGCCCCTGCAATTGATGGCGCGGCATTGGCGGCGCCTTGGCCGGGTTGCTTACAGGACCGCTGCGGTCGTGGTTAGGTGGTGGTGGCGGCGGTGGCTGGCACCGGGGCATTGACGGCGAGAAGGTGGGGGTTGATGTCAGAGGAAGAAGGGGGAGCCGGGAGGAGGAGGAGTCGGGATAATTGACGTGGTGGCAGGGGGAGGTGGAGTCGCAGCTGCGTGGGAGAATCTCCCTGGAAGGTTTTTTTTATTATTATTTTCATTCGGGCTCGCGTCGCTTTTGTTGTCGGTGGAACATCCATTCCGTCTCCTCCTCCTTCCCTCCATGCTGCCCATCAACGAAGACCTCACGTAAGTCTTTAGTGAGCAGTTTGATCGCCGTCGTTGTCCGACCGACTTCCCCCGGGCCCCTCCGAGAGAGAGGAGACAGACGATGACGACGCTCTGCCGATGAACGCGCGTGAAAGGAGAGGCTCTCTCCTCGGCGCTCTGAAGAGTCAGTCCGTGTCGGTCAGTGTGGGGTCTCCTTGCTCCGTGTGTACGCCTAGTACATGTCCACACGCATGGGGCATGTTTTCCTGCAGGGACACACGAGTGTATGTCGCCGGAAATATACGAACACATGTAATGAATGCAGTGCTACACGTACGTCACGTAAACGACACGCCATGTACATGGTTTACACACTCACCACTGTAATCACTACCGCTGGGCTTCCCTGTAGAATACAGGTGAAGAAGTACAGGTATATGCACACGCATTCTATATGAAGACACGATTCTCTGTGAATGCTCTATACGATATACACGTGCATATACTACAACACGTATTCTTTGTGAATATTGTGACACTATACAGTATACTCATTGGTATACACGATAGCTGCATACTCCAGTACACATTCTATAAGTAATGGGCAATTTACATGCATACAATACATTTACTACACATGTATACGGATGTTGTGTATTGTATGGACACGGTAATATTGCGTGGTACACTACCACTGCACCTACAGGTATTCTACAGGGATATTGTGCTCGCCTGGACATAATAATACATGTACACCTGGACATAATACATGTACACCTGGACATCATAATACATGTACACCTGCTGTGTTTGTGTGTATGTTTACACATTCACACTATTGTACGGCGTATTGGTGGGCGTGCAGGAGTTACTGAATGACTCTTACGGTATAAGGGAATAAGGTGCACTGTAGTATACACTGCACATGTTCAATATAGATGCATACATTACTGCAGGTGTACAGTGACGATAGTACATCCTGCACACTGTCGTCATCACGTGCAGGGTGTACGCACGGTGTACACTACAGTACACTGTCGTCATCACGTGCAGGGTGTACGCACGGTGTACGCTACAGTACACTGTCATCACGTGCAGGGTGTACGCACGGTGTACACTACAGTACACTGTCGTCATAACGTGCAGGGTGTACGCACGGTGTACACTACAGTACCAGTATCATGCAGGGCACTACGATCGTAGCGTACACGTGCATTACATTACGTACACGTACATTACGTACACGTACATTACAGGAACAGTATATGGCAATACACATTGAATGCGCACGCGACATCACTGCACGTGCACCACTCCACAGCTCGATGAGCGTCTGGTCATGGGGGTATTTAAATCATACTTCACCACGCTGGTCAACCTGCAGTACTTGGACAGGCGACCCACCATGCATAACAGGTGTTACAGGCTTCTTCGTCCACGGGGCAGGATGATTCTTATAGTCGTCAATAACACCGTAGAACGTTTACTGAGACGGTACACAATGCAGGTATATCCTGCGCTTGCATGGTAAGAAGTGTGCTGCGTAGGTTTTAATTTAACCCCATACACTGATGCATCCGCACGACACAGATACATAACACAGTCAACACCACTACCGTGCATATACTGTACTGTATCTGCACATTGTATTGCACGTTAAACGTGGGGTGGGCGGGAAGTCCGTATACCCCTACAGCTTCCGTGTTATACTGGCACAGGCAAGTGGGTGGTGGGTATGGTGACTTCCTATGTGTATGCATGCTCACCACTTCATCCACCGGGGCCTCCCTCATTCGACCTACACACATCCATGGGTGGTCGCTACTTCTCCACTGCTGTTCCCACGGTCTGGAACGTCTCCTGGCACAACCCGCTTGTCAAGTCCAGGCTAATGATCTGATTCCATCTGTCCAGTTGTATTTATTCCGAACAGAAATACACTTGCTTCCCCCGCACCCTGCTCCCCCTACATCTCCCATTGGTCTTAAGAAGAATCCATTATCTTTGCCTTAGGTGCAATGACATCCATGCCTCTCTCTGTACAGCGTATTGATATGCTGTCACGTTCAGATGATGAAGATATTGCATTGTATACACCATGCATACCACACCTTGCTCATGGCAACGCTTCATGCAAAACTCATGTATTGCATGCTTACACTACACACGTGTATCGCTTCATGCACGACAAGTGCATACACGCGCCACACACACCGCACCGTACACTATGCAAACTGCAGTAACACATACACAGCATATGTACATTATCTACACACGTACATGTCACTAACAGTAATGCCCCACATAAATACTACACATACATATATTTACACTGCATAGATAAACACACACGTGCTATACTTTACAACGTACACAAAAGCATCCATGCATACATTCAGTGCACACATAGGTGCAGGGTAAACTATTTACAATGATCACACGTGGACATCCACGCATCTTTGAAAAGAGAGTCAGAAAGTTTTGATAATTAGTAATAGGTTTTACCCTTTTAACTGGCACAAAAACTGACACCTTCATTCAAGGCATCATGTTTGCAATAACCACAACACAAGCAGTCAAAATGCAAACAAAAGAGACAACTCTGATAATAATATGCACTGTCCTTGAATTTGATTGGTCCACACCCGAGACAGCTTTTCTTAGAGCCTAGTCTCCACTGGTGTTGGACCAGAAGACGCCAAAAGGCGTACAACTCAAAAACAGCGCACTATCAGAGTATTGAGGGCTCGGGGTGAGCATTTACATTATGAGACCTTTGCCAGAAACAAGATATAGGAATAGGTTTTACCCTTTTAACTGGCACAAAAACTGACACCTTTATTCAAGGCATCATGTTTGCAATAACCACAACACAAGCAGTCAAAATGCAAACAAAAAGACAACTCTGATAATAATATGCACTGTCCTTGAATTTGATTGGTCCACACCCGAGACAGCTTTTCTTAGAGCCTAGTCTCCTCTTCTGGTCCAACACCAATGGAGACTAGGCTCTAAGAAAAGCTGTCTCGGGTGTGGACCAATCAAATTCAAGGACAGTGCATATTATTATCAGAGTTGTCTCTTTTGTTTACATTTTGACTGCTTGTGTTGTGGTTATTGCAAACATGATGCCTTGAATAAAGGTGTCAGTTTTTGTGCAAGTTAAAAGGGTACTATATCTTGTTACTGGCAAAGGAGGTCTCATAATGTAATTTTGATAATTAACATGAAACATATTTGACACACTTATTCTGACACCCAATCTTTAATTTAGTGGTCATATACAGTGATTGTTTCACTTGGTATTGATGTGACTTGTGTATATTAACATTAAGGACAGTAATCCATGTTAATTTGTGACCTTTTGCTGTATGCAGTTCTCAAAAAACTTTTGATAACCCCTCCTGGATATGTGCCATCAGCACACCCTTGGCTAGAGTCACCGGATCACAAATTCGGCAATGCTCTATCCCTTTGAGTGCTGCGCCTGTTTGACTGTTCAATGCCACTCATGCGACCTTCACATCTTAACACCTTGTTCACGCACAGAGCTTTTGAGCACAAGCGCATGTGTCGTTGTGCGTGCGGCTATGTACATGCGCACACGTGTATGTATGTACTTGGTCCCAAGGATAATGGAGAGAAGTGTTCCATCGTCTCTCCACCGAGCGAGCGAGAACCCCGCCGCGGATCCTGCCGCCGACGCCGACGCCGACACCGCCGTGCTCGCAGGGCCAGAGCCCGCGTCGGCGAACGGGCCCGTCAAGATGAGCATCCCCCGCAACCTGAGCTACGTGTCGGACCTCTTGGAAAAGATGCACTTCTCCAATGAGAGCTCGGCGCTCTGCGCCACCAAAGAGGAGTGTGATGGCAGCGGCCCCGCGGCGGCGGCGGCCTCCAACGGGCCCAGCGGCGGCCACGGCGGTGGGGACGCGGGGCTCGCGCAGGGCCCGTGCAGCACTTGGGCAGAGATGCACGCCTTCGGCCGGCCGTGCGACTACATCATGATGGACAGCCCTGCGTCGCTGCCGCTTCTGCGGCGGCGCGCCAAGTCACTACCCCCACCATCGGTGCGCGCTAAGCAGGCGGCAGCGGCGAGCGGCACGGTGACGCCCAACACGCGCAAGCGCGTGCGCTTCGCCGACTCGCTGGGGCTGGACCTCATCAGCGTGCGCCACTACAGCAGCAGCGAGGAGGTGTCCATCCCGAACCGCGTGCTCTCCCAGCTGCGCCGCGGCAGCGCAAGCGGCAGTGTGCCGCGCTTCGGCTACAGCCAGCGGATCGAGAGCCGCTTCCTGGAGCCACAGTTTCAGCAGCCGGGCACGACGCCGGACTTCTTGGAGCGCGTGCGGTCACAGAAGGTGTCCCTCGAGAGCCTGGTGGTCACGTCGGAGCTTGGGCTGCATGGTCTCATTAGGGTGCTCAACCTGCACTTTGAGAAGTTTGTGTCGGTGCGCTATTCGCTCAATGGCTGGGCGACGCAGCAAGAGGTGGTGGCGACGTACGTGCCGGGTTCGAGCGACGGCCACACGGACAAGTTCGGCTTCTCCATCAACACGCCGCCCTTCATGGAGGCAGGTGCGCTGATACAGTTCGCCGTTTTGTTCGTGTCCAAGGATCAGCAGTACTGGGACAACAACGGCGGCGCCAACTATGTCGTGCGGTGCCACTGCCTCAAGCTGTCTCCGCCGCGGGACTACGAGGACTCGTGGATTCACTACATCTAGGACCCCCCCCGACGGATTTGCGGGGTCACTTCCACGTGTGAACGTGCGCATACGCACTCATAGGATGCGAAGCGAGGCACACGGAGGCGACGCGAGGGCACCGCTCGTGAATCGTCGATTGAAGGCCACCGCGAGCACCGTCGTCAATTCAGCCGTAGCCTCCATGCACCGGGCGGCCGTGCCGGTCACAGCTAAGGGGCCATCAGTGGCATCGCACGCCTCACCGCCCTCTTCCCCTGCCTTTCTCTTGAGCACCCCAAGGAGGGCGACCCAGACTGAGGGAAAATTATCCAACAGGGCCAAGGTGGATTTGAGGGGCCTGCTAGAGATTTGGGACGCAAGGAAGGGACGATGGGAAGGGGTTCTTTTTCAGCGTAATGGAATTCGATAATGGCAGCATAACTTTTGGGTTTTGAGTATTGATCACCTGGGTCCATTAAACATTTTTATACTGACGCTTTGGAGATTTGCTCACAGCCGTTTGTGTAAGGTGGTTAATTGACCCCATGGTTTTAAATTGTTAACTCTATTGCACGTGAAAAATAGTAATCGGTCAGACAAAAGGAAGTAAACTGCTAAACTGCTGCAGTTGGCATGTGCCCATAGGAGGTAACACAGACCAGGGTGGTCCGGTTGTTGGGTCCTAGAGGTAAGAGTCGCGAATGAAACGCATCGAGTTCTGCAGTGTGTGGCGTTTTGTCGCTTTGACAGCGACAACGATGATGATTATTCATGGGCAGTGTGGTGCTTGTTGCGGCGCCTGTGTGATTGTGGGGTCGGGTTGCGTGTGGACTGTGACTGTTGGCTTAGGAGGAGGCATAGGGCAGGCAACGATGTTCATTTAAGGGCAAGGGTGGGGAAATTCACTCACCCAGATAGGGTGAAAACTGAGGTCAAACTGGGGTTAATAACGGGCGTATTGTACCATGTTCGGGGAGCATGAGTGTTGGTGAACATTTCTTCGTAATATCTACGTGCATCATCAGAATTACCATTTTCATCATTTAAGATCCTCGCGACCTATCAACATCAAGCAAATTATCATTGCTAGGAGTGTAACGACATTTATTGATATTTGTTTTTAAGGCTCCCCATCTAAGTGTTGAATTGCATACTTAGGAATTGTCATCGGCCATGATCGAGCCACTGCTGGATGAAGGCCTCCTAAGCCGTCCTTATTTCTCCACCATCTTGCGATGCAACGGTCCATTGTCTCCCCATCTCCATAGTTGACGTCCTCTCGGGCGTTTTCTCCGTTGGCTGCGACTCTGACGTTAGGCTCGACCTCCGGCCATCATTCCAATTAGTGACAAGTCCTGGCCAAGCCCGTTTACTTTTTCATTTATCAATATGGTGCCTCTAACATGCATTATCTCTCTAATCTGTGCGGTTTATTTTTTGTGCCACGCAGTGTAACTATAAGCATGCACCTTTCCATGCTTCTGTGCACGTTTCAGCATTTGTTCTGCTGTATCAACGTCCATGTTTCTGATTCACATGTTGTGTTACTCATATTGAAATTACGTGCAAATGTTACGTTTTGGAATAATGGAGTGAACAAGATAATACCAGCGAGACAGTAAAAACGACGCATCGCATAATAAGTAATAAGTTATTGAGTAAAATCTAATCTCAGCCCTGATTCGCGGCAAGTCATTGCATCTCCTGGATGGAGGTAAACCATTGCAACCCTAATGATCAATGGAAATCGCCAATATCAGCTGCAGCAGTGCAAAATCAACAATTTCATTATCATTAGGAGCTGCATTGGTAATGAATGCAGTGCTGAGTGAAAGCATCACCCGTTCTGTATAGCTCCAATTTATCTCCCTCTGTCGTGTGCGCCTTACATGTTTTTTTATGTATTTTGTTTTCCGTTCTTGGAATTTACCCATACCTATGTGCTTGCTGATTCTGTGCTCGAGAAAATGTATGTTTCCTTCACGTGTGTGTTTGTTATGTTCAGTTGTGAGAGGGTGTTTGTGTGCGTCCACGTGTATTTATGTGTGTATGTATGTGCTTGTGATGGTGAGTACGTGGTATGTTCTTGCATTGTATTCTGTAGTAACACTGGTCTGGGTGTATGTTTTGGGTGTGCTTGTTTGTACTGAAACTCGCCAGATCAGTTATTGTCAGCTATGTTCCTGCCCAGGCATGCAGTGCTCTGTAATTTCCACCAAAGTTAAGCCTAGAATTGACATTTCGTCTTTTTCTTAGTATTTTTGTCATATTTTAAGAGTCATTTAAATTTCATATGACGTAGCCTAATTAATTATCGCGAGATTGTCGACACAACTGCTCCATCTGCTAACGCTCCATTTGGATGTGAGCTCTAATTTTGTACCCGTATTGTTCTCAATGCTACACTGGCACTTGCCCTACGACCTTGGCAACTTGATTATATACTGGGACCTTACAAGAGAAACTGTACGAGCTGTGACGCGAGTCGGATACATTTGCCTGTGTGTGAACCACTGCCGATCCCGATGGCCACATTTCCAAGGCTTGCATCCGGCTATTCCAAGAGACCCACGCAGCGTGTGCGTGCCAAAATTTGGGTGATATCAGATGACCCTGCACCGCCTTAGAAGGGTGACCGAAGGACACCTCCTTCTTGCTGGACGAGAGGGAGCTGCGTTTAGCACCCTGCAGTGCGCACTGTGGACTTGAGTGACTGCTCTGACATTTAGCGGCCATCGCAGAGGAATGCTTTTAAAACGAGCCACGCTGCTATGCTGGGTGTGGGGAGAGGGGTGGGGGAGGTGGTGGGGGTGGGGTGGAGGCTGCCTTGAAAAGCTCATTCCATCACCTTGTGAATGGCAGAGGTAAAAAAAGACAAAGTTACAACTGGATGATTGGCATCTTTTTTTTTTAAACGTCCGCGGATGCGCGGTGGTGGAGGTGGTTTGGGGGCACGTGGAGAAGGCGCACGCCGGACAACTGCTGTAGTTTGAAAATGTTGCGCGTGTTCATCCGGGAAAACGCACACACGCTTTTACTGCGCGGCGGCAACGAGGGAGACTGCGCCGGTATTCGGATATATGTTTGACAATGCACCGACGAGCGACTGAAGTTTAACTCGTTTTCTGGCAACATAACGCCATGCAAACAACTGTGTTTGAACGTACACTGAGATGTAACAGCGCACACACACGCACGCGTGTGCACTGTATGTACACAAGCTGTCAGCCTTATCCAGACCACCAGCTGCAAATAAATGAATGTGTGGATATTTTGTCGTTTAGACAACCAACTGTTAGAGTTGACAAAATGTGGCCATTCCAACATATGCCACTTCGGAGCTGGTCTTCTGAATGAGGCCGAGTGCTTTCGTACGCACAACGCTGCACACCTTTGTGTGTGTGTTTTTTATATGCTTGTTTCCAGCCTGCATTAATTGTCCTATTGTGATGGGCTTTCTCGTAGTTTTGCAGTTGCGATTAAGTACACCTACAAGCTCAGTTTAGTGTCTGCGAGCTCGGAGCTTTAAAATGTGCAAACACTGTGTTCACCTGAGAGGTGAAAGTGGAATAAACACTGCACAATGAGCAGCAGCCTGTACACTGGGGCTTTTTCAAATGTAAGAACATTTAATCAAGCGAACACGAGCATTGCGACTTGAGATAGCGTGTGCAACGGTACCGTAGAGGAGATGTGTGCAGAGCAGCTTGCACGCTCCTTTTCTATAATTTACAGAATAACAGTCTTTTAGCCCTGCGCTGTTGGGAGTGCGCTACAGTGCACGACATCTGGAGGGATTGGAGAAATGTCACCATCGATCGGCCAACTTATTGTTCGGCATCTTTAATGGAATTAATTGGCTGCGTCGCACTGTTGTGCCATCAATCAAGGGAACTGTGTTCTGAAGAGGGAACTGGTTGAGTCGGGGAGTGAGGGGGTTAAAACCTGGGGTCATAACGCTGCTATTCACCACTGCCGACCATCTGTCTTCTCGTGCTCTACGGAGATTCGCTATTCCAATGCAAATTATCTGCTGATGTATCGCTCACAGCTGTTGATGGCAAAAATCGATCGGTGGTATTTATTCAGAAGTTGGGTGACGGTCCTTTCATTCTTTCTTTCAGTTACGTTTTCTCGTTATGCAAGGGAGACTTCGGTTTTACCCTCCAGAAAGGGTCCCTAACAAATATGTGAAACAGAATTTTACTTTCAAATTTGGTATCCGGACTATGGCATGGGCACAACAAGGGCCGCATCGGTATTTGATTTTTGTGAGTGACATCACAGATTTGAAGCTCGAGGCTCCGTTTCGTACGTTGCCAGAAAGCAGTTTTCCGTGGACCTGGTAGGAAACTGCCCAAATTGACAGAGCATTGCATAGGTCTGGCCGTGTTTCCACCACATATTTGCAGAAACTAACTTAACCACAACACAATGGGCAGCAAAAGGATCGTGGGATATGAGTTGCTGAGTTAGGCCCCTTGCTGAAAGAGACACGGCTATGTGAATTGTTGAACACAAATGAACATGGCTGCTGCAACCCCAGGAGAATGTAAATCTACTACCAGTTCATAAAAAAATTAAAAATATCTTTTTACTTGAAAATGTATTTACAACCCCTTTGTCAACCCCTGCTGGATGAAGGCTTCCCCACGCTCTGTTGGTCATAGGGTTCCCTTTGACCGTTACCTCATGCTGGTTTGTGAAGGGAAGGCAACTACTGCTTCAGATAATCGCTCATCACTGATGTTAGCCGTGGCCCGGCAGAAAACTCTGGTCACCAGCTTCATAGCGCAGTGCGCAAACCACTGCACCACTGCTTTGGCGCGGTATGCACTGCACTCTATCCACCCTTTTCCCTGTCCCATATTTATTTTATATCTCTTTAAATTGCGAGCCAAGTGAGAAGTTTCACTTCAGGAGTTCCACGACTCTGTGCAACAGTTCCTTATTTCCGATGGAGAAAGCTGACCCTGCACAGTTGCTTCTGAGTTCACGTAAACCTTGGTCTGTACACGCCGCTTCTGAATTGGCGCTGTCTGACAAACTACGGGTTTACAGCTTTACACACCTTAAGCAATTAAATGAAAATGCAGAGAGAGCTCGGCAGAGCGACAGTGGATGGGAGCAGTAGTACTAAGCCACTTGCTTTCCTTGAGATGAGATTGGCTTGGAATGGTCACATCACTGAGCTTGTTTCAATGTGTGCTGCGAAATGAGTAAAACTGTACTGCAGTCTGTGGTTGCCTTCTGGAGAGACTGGCCACTACCAGGGGAATGTGGAGTTTTTATATATGGCTGGCTTGAACCTCCCAAGAGAGTTTAAGACTGCCTCATTGATCAGGGAGACACATTTATGTCATTTTAGTTTATGAAAATAGATTTTTGGGTTAGGCCTTGTTAACAGAAATACATGAATCATTATTGGCTGTAAAAAGCTACGTGTTAAATTGTTGTCCATGTAAACACTTTTGATTACTGTTTTTTGGGAAGTCAGCAGTGGTCTAGTGCATCAATTGGCCCCTGTCTTGATAATGTGCAATTTCCACCACTGGTCCAGGGCCACCAACAGAGATGAGCACTGACCAGTAGTCATGTGAGTCGGGAGTATTTTTGTTTCATAATATCATGTGGATAAAAGGTATTCTGCATATAACTTAATAACACTTCAAGGTGCTCGGGAAAAAATTACGATCACGCTCTGACTGGATGTTAAACATTAAACACTAGACAGGGTGAAATCTATCTCAGTTGAACGACAGTTGGTGGTTAGAGAGAAGCGGAAAGAACACTGCAAGGACATATCAGTAAAGGAAATGGTCATGCCCCCAACAGGCCTCAAGGCCAAAGGACTATATAAGTAGATGAATTGATATGCTCTAATCGAAATTGAATATTGCAATTGAAAACAACAGTGACTGCAGGTGTACCCAGCATGTGCTTGGTAAGAGATACACTCATGATGGAGTTGGCCTGGGAGTCATGGGACCTAATGCATCTGTCAAAGCATCGAGCCACCTCCTTTTACCGGCCTGGGTTGAACCCCAGGGGGCCACATAGAGCAGAATTAATTATCACGGTCGGTGAGCTTTATAATAATGATGACATTTTTTCTAGCACCGTAACGTGGAAAGCCATCACAAGGGTACTTGGTCACGAATTCCAAAGTCAAAATGTCTCCCTCAAACACACATAGGGCGGCACTGCCCCTCAGTTGGTGGCCCTGAGCCAGTGGTGAAAATGTAACGTTCCTATGGCAGGATACTGTAGAGCACGATCACTGATGACTGCACAAAACAGTTGAATATTATATTTGTGCTGGAATTTGTCGCGGCCAGCTCTTGAGGGTCTACCAGTGTCGGACACAAAAGGGAAGTCCATAAGAAACGAAACATAATGGAGCGACGTCCTCGCAATGTTATGCTGATAGTACAATTGGTGTGTAATTGAGTAGAGAGTCAAATAACAATTTTTTTTAAAATCCTCGACAATAATTTGTGCAGTTTAATGACGGCCCATTCGTAAATGCCTCGCGGAGGTCGGAGATACCGACTGAGATCAGAACTTCACACTCGGGATAATGAAATTATGTGCACGCCATGGGTGAATTCCCAAGCCTGGAGGTGCGCCGGCTTATTTTAATTTTTGTCGTTATTTAAGCCCCCCCCCCGCCACCACCACAGTACCAGTACCTTAATAACCTACTTTTAAAATAACACTTTCGTCAATAACAATGCCTTCAAAGAATATATATAATATCTTGATTTGAAGCTTTCGTGACTGCAGGAATCCATACTCTTTGGTTCTTTCGGTAAAGTCATGTAGGTAGAAAATAAAATAAATCACGTTTCGGACGCTTGTGTTGCGCCCGAAACGGCGTGATTTATTTTATACCTACGTGACTTTACCGAAAGAACCAAAGAGTATAATATATATGTAATAAGAGACATTTTGTACAATGGTCCTTCATATGCTACAAAGGGCCATTTACCACAACTCCGCCAATTATATATATTTTTTCCCTTATAATATGAAGAACCATTGCCGGAAACGTTTTTTTTCAGGCAGTGTTGTTGGCGAATATGAGGCGTTTTGTTGTTTATTAATTATGCTTGTGCACCACTGCCAACGCAGCAGGATCACCAAATAATTTTTGTACATGTGTTTTGTTGTTGTTAAAGGCACTCTCTGACGTGCATCACCATTTATGGGATGAGTGATACCGGGGGAGGAGCGGCCCCCGTGGTGCCTATTGACAGCCTCCTGGGTTGGCTGTGTTGATGGTTCGTTTTATGGCCCTTGTCCCGCTCAAGTTATGCAGGAGGACGGGACGTGGGTTCGATCCCGACCCATGACGCCTGCTGATTATTTAGAGTTCGCATGTTCGCCCTGTGGTCGCGAGGATTTTTCTCCGGGTCCTCCAGTTTTTCCCTTCACATTTAGAACGTGCATTTAAGAGTATTTGGCTGATATATATGTCCACGTGATAAGCCACTTCTTTGAGCTATCATTTGTGACCAGGTCACTTTTGAAAAAGAGCTATATAGCTCAGTGGGCCTTACCTGGTAAAATAGACAATAGTAAATAGTTTAAGCAGTGCACTCTTTCTGCAAGAATGTTTAAGTGTCTAGTTAATCGGTTCATGTGGAGAAGCTAGGTGGATTATTCTCAGGATTGTGAGAGATGGTGGTGGCTCAGGCAGGCCTTCAACCCAGTAGGGGATTGATCATGGCTAACTATGATGATGATGGGAGTGTGTGTTTGTGTTGCTATATTTATCGTGGGTGGCATCAAGAGGAGAAATAATGTTGCATCTGTTCCGGAACTCGCAGCAACTTTGTTGCAAAATCTGGAAAAGGCTCCGTGTTGCCATGGCCAACAGCGATGTGATTGGCTGCGTGTGGTCACGTGGGATGGATAGGGTTGTTATGACAACACAAAGGCAAAGATAAATATGGCAGCGAATGTTAAAGCATGCAGGTGTTAACTATTAATAATGTACTTGATAAATAGATCTTTATGATGGTAAATAGTACACTCATTATAACTTATGCATAATTTCGTATTTAACTTTATTTATGTAAAATTCCTTCATGTTTTAATACAGTTCATTATTTGACCTGGCTCAGGTTGTAGCTCATTACTAACAAACTCTCCCAATGAGATGCGGTTAGGGCAGGGGTTGGCACCCTGTGGGTCCAGAGCCGCATGCGGCTCTTTGAAGGACTCCTTCGTGATGTTATTTATTAACTACCACCGTCTCATTCACATGCATTGCAGCTCTTTAAATATAGAGTTTTTTTTACCAAATTTGAAAAATATGGCTCTTCTTATTGTGTTTTCCGACTCCTGGGTTAGGGTCCATCGGTGATCATATTCGTAGCCGGGGGGGGGTAGCTGTAACCTTCAACTGACAATGGGCAAGGAACCGCGTCAAATTAAGGAGCGTTGTTCAGCGATATTGACTTTGGTGTCCCTAACCTGATGAGCAACAGGAGCACGTGGATCAGGGAACAAACACAAACCAGAGACGTCACATTGACAAGAGGAGTAAATGGGCTCGGTAGGACACATCGCCGGACAGAATGATGGACGAGGCTAGTGGATGAGGCCGGATTGGCATCCAAAGAAAAGAACGCATCCAAGAAGGCGACCCTCTGCGCAGATGAACCCAAAGAGATCGGGTTCATGTGTAGGAGTGAGATAGGTGGTAGCAGGACGAGACCGTGTGGGATGGCAACGGCGTGGAAAGGCCTTCATCCAACAGTGGCATAGACAATGGCTGATGATGATGATGACGAATATGTTGAGAGTTCGGCGATGGAAACTTCTCCGTGTGGCACACTTGGGCGGTGGAAGCCTAATGGAAACGCCTCGCACTGTGGTTAGAGTGTCCCACTCGCGATCAGAAGGTCAAGGGTTACAATTCCGGTCGGGGTGTGGTTGGATTGTCATTGTCATCCCTTCTGGTTGGTTAAAATTAATAGTACCACTTTTATGAAAGTAAACAGCAGTTCTTCGAATACACTGGTCCCCTGTCGTAGGAATGTGGAATTTCCACCACTGGCTCAGGGCCGCCATTGAAGATGACACTTGGACGTTTAGCTGTCGGAAGGTGAAAATCACCCGGTTCTCTTGTCAGGACAATCGAGTTACCATGGACTCAGCGTGTTCTGCGTGTACACAGGGTGGGTGGAGATTCTGGACCTCAGACAAAGTTGCGAGAGACGGTGCCTAGGGGACGTTTGAGTTGCGAGAATTGCTTGGGCACAGGGAGGGGGAGCATTCTTCGAGAGAGAGAAAGAGACGGCCAGCACTGTACCGTGTGGCATGTGCGGGTGAATGAGCCTCGGTATTATTTTTATACGTAAACACGCACGTGATGAACACGCAAGCACACAGCCAAAAAAACACCGGACACGGGGATGCGCGCACGTGCACCCTAGCAATGCTCTGCGAAAATCACCGAGTCCCCAGAGTGGTTGTCTCGTGGCTTTGCCGGCGTTACGTGCGAGCATTTGGTGTGGTGGGTTTTTTTCCCCCCTCACATTGTTTGGCCGTAATACATTTTGCTATCACTTGGCCGGGATTCCCATTGGCTGGACGCACGTGTTACGACCCTCTTTTATGGGCCTCGCCAGTGACTCGACATTTCAGGTTATTGTACACGTACAGCAAAGGGGCTGTTGTCTGGTACAGCCTTAAGCAATATGCGCACCGGCGAGACGAGCGGCCGTTCGACTGGCACTGCGCAATGAGAATGTCCATTAGCTCAGGGTCCGTTAAGGGTAGCGAGATGGCCCCAGATGCATTTCAACCTTAGGTAACACATCTCACTCTTTGCCTTTGGATTATTATGCAATAATAAGTCAGGGAAGGCGATTTTGTTGAAGTCACTTGAAGGAAATAACATTCTATCCATCAGCCTGTTGGTTATTTTTCCACGTTGATGTTTGCCAGTAGCATTTGTTTATAAGTTGAGAATTTTGGACCAGTTTCATCTTCGCTCTCTTTACATCCCTCTGCCTCTGTCCACCCAGCAGTATAAAATTGGTACGCCACAATTAAGTTGATTTTGCAGATCGTGTGTAGAGGGTTAAAGTGTGGGTACTATCCCGCCTTCCAAGACGTCCGGTCAGCCAGCGTGGAAGAGTAAGCCAAATACCCTCTAGGCCCCTCCCCCTGTAGTAGAATCTCATCGGCAAGGTGTGCACACTGATTGGCCTCTTTGTGCAAAGCCTGCTTTCGGTTGGCGATCTGACCCGCAGTCTTCGCCCGATCCAGATTGGCTGTAGCGCTGCGTGCATTTGATGTCACGATTGTGATTTATTTATTCGCGTGTCTAAAATATCCGCGTGCGTGGGCTATGGCGGAGACGCTCGCATCTTGAATGTCCATCCTCTGGCCTGCCGGCAGAACGCCAATCTTATTACTACTTACTGAAGTGGAGTCGAAATAAAACTTTCATGGGGAAGTGAAGCCGTGCAGTGTTCATGCCTTAGAGCAGAGCGTAAATCTCATGAATAAGTGATTGGGCTCGCGTTGTGCCCATCACCACTGGGACATTTTTCGGATGAAAACAACGAGCAGTCGACAGTGAGGACCGTCCTTTCTCTTGAGTGCTTCCTGCCGAATGCTTTACAATTTTTTTTGCAATGAAATAGATGGAAAGATCTGCAGCCTTTCAGGCTTTAAGTAGGAGCCAAGTTAGGCTCTCTGCTGCATGCTTTAGCATTTAATTATAAGTGCGGTAGTGCTCTCGACTGTCTCTGGACATCAGAATTATTGTCTATCGAAAGTGGTGAGCCAGGGACGAATTTAAGTGACTCGAATGTGCAGAACAACGGATGCACGAATGGTACAGGCTGGGGACATTCCCGCAGTAGGTCTCATCAAATGTAGCCCTGCAATTGCTTGCTCTACAACTGTTGGCAGAAGAGCCTCCGTTCAAGGGAGCTCTTGGCCGACTCTTCTATGTTGTCCAGATGTATTGGACGACGATCTGCTCGTCTTGTTTAGCAAAACATCACATAGGCCCAGGGCGAAGGGGCTACACAGTTTTCAGAGGGTCGTGAAAGGAAACGGTTTACAGTCAACGTAAACCGTTTTTTTTATGTTGAATGACCGAGACAAAAAGTCTTGGTGCCTCCCTGCGCAAACTACCATAGGGTGGTACTCATCTTCTATTAGCTGCCCTGAACAATTGATGGAGATTCTACATTCTTGGCCAGGTCCAGTCTCTCAACAGGACGACCACCATTGATGACTTTGCACATAGTGCTCATTTTATCGCCATTGGACGAATGATGGGGTTGAGTCAACCTTCAGCTTATTGTATCTCGGGTGCTTTGCCACAGCGCTTCGTATGTGTCGGCAAATTGCAAGAAACTACAATTTTAATACAGTGGCTTCAGAGCGTTTGCAACGTGAGAGTGTCTTGCATAAGTAGAGGCAGATTTGTGGACTGATGTTGAAATGTGGCACTCACTCGGGGCGACAGTTTTCCGTGAACTTGAGCAGCCCGTTTGCGCCTCGTCGTGTTGTGCCATCATAACGGTGACTGCCGAGAACTTGTTGCGAGATTTCGCAGGAACGAAACGCTCGCTGGTGCCGCGCTGCTGAAAACGTCTTGCGCATTGCTCGTCACACGTCACGCTCGCTTGGCCAGTTTTGTCGACAGACGCGACCGGGTTGCTACTTCCCCCCCCATCTGGAAATAGCGCCGTGTGTGTTTGTACCGCGCGGTCAGTCTGGTTTCCAAGGTGAAGCACGTACTCGTGCCCGCTGGTAATGGTGCCTCTCCCGCTAACAAGGTCCATTAGCGCAATCCGGACAGCATTTACAAACGGCTGGGGGCACGGCGATCTGATTGGGTGACGTGGCGAGATCGCGGCGGGGAAAAGTTGCGAGCATTCCTAGGAATAGTGTGAGCCGGGCAGCAATCAGTATCTGAAAATGTGCTGATTGCTATTACTGGCCTGATCTTATTAGACTGCTTCTTGTGTTACCTTCGTGAGCGAATTTGTGTGAAGTTAGGGCGTGCGTAGGCGCGTCTCGGTGCAAGTCGTTCGGCGTGGCAGGGATTTCTGCACGGAGCATTCGTCTTGTACCGATCAGGGTTAAAATCCTGGTTGGGACGCGACAACAAAACGGACGTCATTTTGTGAGGAATCGCAACAGAGGTCATCTTCCCAGGGACGGTGCCTGTCAAGGGAATGTGGAATTTTCTGCCAATGACTCACAGGGCAGCCAATGTAGTTGAGAACTTCCCCATTGGTTTCTGTTTGTAGCTCCAGATTGAGGAGAACCGCAACCTGGAGCCATGACTTGCCACTGCACCCCATCGCTTGAGCCGACTTTCAAATCTTGCCTGGTGTGTACGTGATAGCCGTGACCGCATCCTTTTTCGCCGCGGAGGATGAAGTCACCGCCGCGCCTTCCTGGATATTGCATTATCTTACAAATCCGCGTTCTCACGTAGTGTCATCTAATTAGGGGTGAGGTTTTCGCAAGTGGGATAGTGGTGTAATATAAATTTCCTATTGGTGAGGCACTGCTTATGAATGAGACCCAAGTTTCATTGGATGATGGAAGTAAACACAATATTACTCTCTTGCAATAAGATTTGGAATGTGAACTGCAATGCATTCTAGATTCATTGCTGCAATGAGAGATGGTGTTTGGGATTGGGTAAAGTGTTATAGTTAGGGATAGGATTATGGGTTGTGAAAGGGATCAAATCCAAACCCAAATATTGTGAAGCGTTGGAGTGACATAAATATGTTTTGAAATTGTTTGTATTGCAGTAATTGGAGTGGAATGGTGGCACAGTGGTGAGCACATTGCACTATGAACTCGGTGGCCTGAGTTCAATTTCCAGCCACCGATAACGTCAGTGGCGAGTTATACCTGCACCGGTCGCTCGGCAGCCTCTTCACTAACCCACATGGTAAGGTACAGTCAGATAACCTCTACGACAAAGGCTTGTGGAGGCCTTCATCCAACAGTGGATTGATAAAAAAGTGGAATATTACATTTTATACAGTGCAGTTGTGTAGTTTGGGGTTAGTGGTGAACTGTTACTGTTAGGCACAGGGATAATCGCTTGGCTTATAGGTAGAGCCGTGGGTGGGCACAAGCCAAACCCCCAAGTCTCATGACGCACGATCCCACAATGATGATTAGTTTTTGCGTGTCACGCCATGATTGTAAACCTGCCTTGGGTCTTTGGCAGTGTCTGCAAGCGGTTTACAGAATCCGCATTGTGTTACCGAGGACATTGTTGAGGGTAGAGTAATATTTATCTGTTTATTTTGGGACTACCGCCCCCAGTGCTGCATAGCAAATGCGCCCCTGTAGATAACCAGTTCTCCGTGGAATTAGTGGTGTTACTAAATCATTGGCTTAGTTTCCACAGTCAATTTACCAAGGTGCATCATCGCGTTTTACTGATCTTGTGATATCGCGCACAGGAAGAGGAGGTCGTCATGTGCCCAGACCATAACGTGAGTCAAAATTTTAAATGAAAATCTGCGAGCAAATTAAAGTCTTAATAGAATCACTGTATAAAATGGGGTATGTGTCACTACTAAGTTGGTCTCCCTTGCGTAAAAAAGGTAATGGATCTCATTGGGCACTCGCTACGGTAATTATAGGACCTTGGCTTGAAATTAAATAAGTATTTGTGACCCCGGGCACACAGAGCGCTCTACTGTTGTAGAGACCCGTGTGTATTTATTAAGTGGTTGTGTGCAGATAGGATAGAACGAATTGGTGCTCTCAGAGCAAATTGAAGAGATTTAAACGAGATATGTACCAGCGTGGTTAAGACATTCACGCAATCGCTGCTGGCCCTGACTTATGATATCATGTCTCCCCGATGCGGTTTTCGGGTTGGACCGCGTGTTGTCCGGTACGATGTCCAACGTTTCGCTGCATGCCCTGGGAGGTTGTTCAGAAACGGGTTTGAACGGTTGTTCAGGAACGGTTTGTTCCTTGAACACCTTCAATTCAGTTTCTGTTGAAGCTCTCGGCACGTGGAATACAAACTTAAAACGCGAAGACACTAACAGACGCAACAGAGAGATATTTCGTCAGACTCTCGCAAAATGACAGTGGCAATTATTATCACGTGACATTTTTACCCATTAGAAAAAGATACACGCTGAATCTCGGTCAACTCGGGAGAGATCCGTTGGATGTTGGACTAATTCCTTTTTTGAGTAGTTTTGCAATAAAAAAGATGTTCTGCATACACTTTGCATATAATGTCAACACACGAGACTGACTAATACACCGCACCCCGTATATATGACAGTTTCACCAGAAGACAAACCACAGGATTATCCGTCGCGCTCACGTTGTTCGTGGATGTGTTAATGTGGCCGTCTAACGTCAGCATTGTCAATGCAGTTGAAGCTGGATATAACCAAACCACCTTTGGAGCAAGGTGGCCTTATATCCACAGTAGCGTGTTTGCATCAGATGTTGCCATTCAACCTGAGCGGCAAGGTGGCCCAGTGGTAACCTCGTGGCCCACAGCATTCCTGGGTTCGATCCACCGACTCGGGGTGTCTTTCTGTGTGCAGTTGCTAAATTCTCCCCCGCTCTTCTGCGTGGAATTCCTCCAGGTTCGCCGGTTTCCTCCTCCCATAGTTAAAAAAACACCCCCATACAATTTATTGAACCTAGGATTGACCAAACATCCCAATGCTGAAAAATGAAATGGCAATTTGCTCAAAGTGTGATGACTGTGCGCACAGCAGTAACATCGCCTCCTCCTGTAAAAATGTTGCAAGACCCCTCCTGAAAAGGATTCCTGAGACTGGAGGCTTTCCCTCGGCAAAGAAATCGTAGTAACAACAACCTTCCGCCCACCAGCGTGACAATGTAAAGCGTGTGTTGCTTACATCAGAACGGAGCATGTGGTAGGTGTGCTTATATCCAGCTTCTGCTTTACGACGATTTGCTAAGGAGTTAAAAAAAATCTGCTGTAAGCGCACGAAGGCTGTGTCTGTGGGGGGGGTGGTCTGTGTGTCATTGTTCGTGGCAGATGTTGTTGAGTGTGCGGTGAAACTTGAATACCCCAAAACGTGTCGTGTGGAATTTAACGCACAGGGTACAAAAATCAATTAAATCTATTTAAAATATATATCGTATATATAAAAGAAAAATAGAGTGACTATAATATAGAGATAATACTGGGTTTTAAATTTGTGCACAGAGCGAGTATATGTACACGATTATAAATGTTAATTAATTATCTGTGCACTTTTGATTAGCTAGCGTTCGTGACTTGGGTGAGATTTTATTTGAGAGCGGACTACCGGTGCAATTCAGAGTGAGGCTTAAGGTGCGGCCTTATGAGTTACTCTTCTCTACCTACTACAGAGAGAGATGATCCTTTTGCATGGAAGGTTACCGACAAATGTATAAGTGTGGTTCTTGCTGTCCCCATTCGTACAAGGTCGCCACATATTGGTCAAGGTCTCAGTCCTGCTGTTAAGACTCGGCTTGCCACGATACCACAGGACATCAAATTTCACAATGTGACGTTTTTCACAAAATTATGAATTCAAATTTATTCCCATGAATTTGTAATTGTTTCACATTTTATCGTTTTTGTTTCTGTGCTTTGCTGTACTTCTCGTACGAATAAAGACGACTTAAATGTTATTCAACTGCAGTCTGCTCGACAAACGCCTGCCTTTTTCATACCGTAATAGGAACTTTACACAACTATTTTAAATAATTATAAAACTAATTAATTAAAGGCACCACGAACATGATGGTGTAATATTAATACTGTGCCGCCAATGTGTCAAAAAATCATAATGAATAATATATTAAAAACTGTAAATATAGATTTACAGTGTGTGTGTCTGTGTCTTTGTGCTCGCGCGCACAACAGCATCAAGGTAAGTGCAAATAAAATATTTATATTTTCCTATTAATATTCCTTTATTTTATGTTTTATTTTCTATTCGGTATTTATTGCATGCAAATGTCCACTTCTTATATATGAGTTTAACAATGCTTCCCTTTTTTGTTGAACCGAAACACATTTTATAACACTGACCGTATGGACATTTGTTCTGTTCAGACTTACGAACCATTCGACTTGCGAAAGGATCTCAGGAACGAATTAGTTCATAAGTCGAGGACCGTTTGTATCGGCGTGTGTGTTTTCTGTATTTCGTCAAATGTTCTCAACAACCATGCAATTAACTAAGATATTTTGCCACCGATGTTCAATGAGATTCAATTTTATCTAAGTAAGTGCTTCAAGTGAAGTAAATGCAGTAAACAAACCAAAATGACAACTTATTCACTTAACGCTCAGCCAGACATCTTGGAAGAGGTAGCAGCACCCACACTTTACCCCCACCACCTGCCGATCGACTAACTATGCATTACCTATTTATACACTCCACTGTGCCTGACGCGGCTATCTGGCTTGACCACCTGGATGTGAAATTGTCGTTGTTGCTCTGCATCTACATCAGCCATACGGAAGAAGACCCATTTATATTGCTGGGCGTACAGAAGTAGTGGGGGCATAAAAAAAACGGGCCCATTATGAATGTATGTATGTTGAACTTCTTTCGCACCATACGTTGCCAACCATGCTAACCAGAGGTGTGCGGAAGGACAACTAAAGACAAAAAAGCAGCTCCATATAAATGAGTTTTCAATCCAGATAATCCACAAGTATGTGGCTCCAGTGGCTTCCTAATATCAGAAGGAAGAGCGTTCCAGACGGCCGCAGAAGCGTATCTGAAAGTGCACTTGTATTCTGGATTGCAAGTCCGGTGTGCTAACCATGACATCACGGCAGCTCCCGACATGAATCAACATAACCACTGTGTCAAAGTACAACATTGCTCCATACATTGGTGAGCATTGGGTGGTGCTTATGTTGGTATCGTGTCGGTTGTGGAAATTCCACATTGCCATGACAGGATCCACGCTGATTTCCCATCAGATGGTGCGAGGCTAAACAGGCAGTGCCCATTTTGCCGACTACGGAGGGACGACACGGAGCTGGATCGACCCTGTCCAGGATTCTAACTGTTGATCAGGCGGTCGCGAGCCTTTCACTCTAACCAATACAATCACACGTGTTTATCAGCCATGATCAATTAACTGCTGGATGAAAACCTCTCCAAGCTGTCGCTATCTCTTGCTTGTGGTCCTGTGACGTCACAATACACCCAGCATCGTTTCTGGCCACGTATGTGCCAATCCCCACCCCGTCTCCGCCGGGGGGAGCGGTGGTGAAGCGGTGAGTGCACTGCGCTATGAACCCGACGACCCGAGTTCGATTCCCACTCACGGCCACCAACGCCAGTGACGATTATCTGAACCGGTCCTGGGCCTCCCCTAGGTCGACTCAGCCTCAAATGAGTACCTGGTGCGGTGTGTAAACATCGCCACTAGGGTGACAAAGGCGGCCAGGGCGTGGTGCTGGCCACCCACATCCACTCGTGTGCCGTGCCGACCTTCATAGTTGCTCGTTAAAAGCACTTGCCCCAACAATCTATAAAGGCTATACGGGGGACATTTGTTTTTGCCTGCAGCCGCCACCCAAATAAAAAAATACGTAAATGTGTTTGACAGCTAATTGGTGGCGTTGGGACATTTTCCCCGTGCGTTTGTTCGTGGGAGACTGAAGCTGGACGCATTTACCTCCGACAGAATCAACTCCAATGCACTCCATTCACGGCGAGCGTCCTTCGAGAAAGACGAAACACGTATAAATCCCGTCCGCTTGGGGCGGTTGTTTTTCTTTTGCCGTCCGCTGCGGGGGAAAGAAAAAAATAAACAATTTAACACTCGCAGAAAGAAAAAATAACTCGGACCCCATGTGGCTTCTCGTCAACTGCGATGCCTCTCCGGGGTTCGTGAGCCGTAAGCTCGCGGGTGATGAGTTATAGTCCCAATACTCTGCACCAGTCCGTTGCGCGTTCGCTGGACTGCAGCTGTTTATAACCGAGGGCCACGTTCTGAACAAACACTTCCTCCCCTCCTCTTGGTATTGTAACTGTTGCTGTTATAAATTGCTATTGTTTCGCTTGTTTAGCCAGCCAAATCCTCACCGAGTCTCGTTTCTCATGGCTGCTGGACTAGCGCCGCCCCAACGCTTGTGACTCGAGCATAACCCACTACGCTGGTCGGCGCGGATTGCATAGACATGGGAGCATAGACGGACAGTGCAACTGTTGCTCCATTGCTCTGAGCCAGTGGTTGTAAATTCCACATGACTATGATGAGGACCGTTCGAACGTTCTCTCCGTATGGCAACGACTGCTGACTTCCAACAAAGTGATACTGCTGAGTTGACCCTTTACTGGAACCTTCTGTTTACGAGCTGAGCACTCTAACCATAGTGCCTGCGACCGGCTTGCTTTTAAGTACAGTAATCTGTTCTTTTAAGGACAGTAATCACCGGGGAATGACAAAAGCACCTGCCATGTACCGTGGCCGGGACGCCTAACCTATAGAAAACAAAAAAAAACAAAGATTACCGAGACTCATGTAGTTGAACTTTTTTTTGCACCATACGTAGCCAACCCCCAAATGGGGATACAGCGCTGCAGCAGGATTAAATGACTCCGCCAGAGAATGAATGATACATTATGTTAATGCTTTAGGCCCATATATGGGGTAATTGGGCGTGGCTTTGCCCATATAAGGAATACTGGAATGGGAATCGACATGTTTTTAACGATCCAATGATCACGGGAATCGACCGATTTTTAACGATACGAAGCTTGATCCATGCTCGATCCATGCTCGAACACATAGGCATGTGTATTCAAAATATCATAACCATGCTTGATCCTGTTACAGCGCACGTGGATAACACGGGGAGACTTTGGTGAGAGTCGCCACACTAGCAATCGAGGCTGCGTTGGCTTCCGTCCCACACAGTTGGTGATGGTGTCACTAAGAGCCAATCACGTGATGCTACCGCCCCGCTGTTTTGAACATTCAATATCGCAGTGTTTCCAAATTCTCACACATGCACACACCACCTCGGCCCAGGGGATAGAGGCATCCACTTTCCTGCCCACCCAACTGTCCACCTCTGCTGTGAAACCTTTCCAAGTGCACGAGGTGATCGAGCCATCGATCCGCCTTGGCGGATCGCCTTGGCGGATCGATGGCGCTATTTGTTCGGTCCTGCTGTCGCAAAATTTGAGGTCTGTTTCAGTCATCGGAGATGTTTTCCCAGGCTGCTTGCACGTGTACCAAGAGTCCCTTGCTCTGGATTCATTATTTTCCATTGGAGATATAATATAGATTTCAAATGAGTCAGTTCCATGGATTCGGTCACCCAAACAGTGTAGAAAATCCATCTCATAAGTATATTTTTTTACTTAATCTGGAAAAAATATATATTCCAGCTCTGGGAAATAATTGTTTACATTTAATTTGGTTGCTTGCGACGGACAAATCTAGGAGAGTGCAGTGCCCCTCGTGTGGACATGGGGGGGGGTCACTTGAACGCATCTCAGAAGTAGCTCTGCAGTGTCACCTTCCGCGGGCCGGTCTCTTAACATGGGGGCGATGGACTGCTCCGCGAGCGTTCCAAATCAAGACTTCCTCTCACGGGACTGACGCCAACAAAAAAAACGAAATCCTGTACCAAACAAAAGACAACAAATAAACTGAAGCCTGTACCAAACAACAGAGAAGTCTGCATTGCCTTTCACAGAGACACAGAGCGAGCAAGAAGCTCGCCGATTATTTGCATGAATCGCCCCAGAGTGGTAGAGCCACCCCGCTCTGGCTCTTTGTTGTTATGTTTTTATTTCCCGCTCCGGCTCTTAAACCCGCCGACCCGTACTGTAAGGGGGCTCTGTCCCCACCCTTCCCCGTGACGATGACATCAGCCGATACCCTCTTCATAAGTTCACCTATTTTAGGAGGCGTTGAAAGAGGGCCTTTCAAAAAAATATACGCGGGGCGGACTGATTTCTGGCTCGCGGTCGCTATTAAAAGTGTCACACAAACGGATTGTGTAAGAAGATGGAAACTCAAGTCCGACCTGTGGTCAAGGTGCCCCCCCCCCGTCCCACCCCCCGTCCTCCTAGCTGGCAGCTGCCTTGCGACGTTTGATTATTATAGATCAAGGGCAGGAGATGGTCACGGCTGGCCGATGTTGTGGATGCGTCCACACCTTTCAACCGCTTCCTTTTTGCTGCAGCTGCTTGGTCCCTCGGCTCTTTCACATTCTTGTGTGTCTGTGTAGCTATGTTGAACTTCTTTCGCAACCGAAACGTAGCCAACCGTGCTAATCGGGAGGTGCGGGGAAAGTACAACAAGCTAAAACGCAAAAAGAGCAGTTATCAAGAAATGAGTTTTCAATCTCGAAAATATCGATACCCGACCAGAGCAATGTCTGCGCTCACAGTATCTCCAGGTATTTCCACTGAACAGGGTGCCGCCCATCGTGATTGTGAAACTGGCAAGGCGATTGCTTGACTTAAAGCTTTCGTGACTGCAGGAATTCATATTCTTTGGGTCTTTTGGTAAAGTCACGTAGATAGGTTCAAAGAAAATAACAAAAAACTACGACGTTTCGATCGCAACACGAGCGGTCGACCTCTCATGTTGCGATCGAAACGTCGTAGTTTTTTGTTATTTTCTTTGAACCTATCTCTGTGACTTTACCGAAAGACCCAAAGAATAAGGCTATTGCTGATCACAGGACCGATGGGCTCACACTCGTTGCAACTTAACGTGGAGGTGAATTTATTTACCTAGGTCCCTGACCTCTGAGAGAGCTACTCCCAAGTGATGTAATATGATATTCACTAAATATATATCTTATTTTTATCCTGGAAAGCCTCTTAATATCCTTATTTGAGTGTTTGACAATGTCCTAATTAGTATAATTGAAAGCGGGAGTTGCCTGAATTATTCACAAAGGGGATAGGTCAGCAGTCAGCTTACTGCACCGCTATCCAGTGACCCCAAGGGTTCTGTCCCTGTTTGATCCACCAACCCTGCCGTGGTGTGCATTTCCACCACTAGACATGCCAAAGAGCAAACGTGTAAACCCAAAGCCAGGCAACGTTTGAATGATTATGCGACAAATCGGCACTACTGAATTAATATATTTGTCACGCTTTTGATGCAGCCAAAACCTGCAAATCGCGCTGAATATGTATAATCCCAATGTGAACTTTAATACCGAAATGTCGCATTCATGTGGAATTAATGTTTATCTCGAATGGAGCGGTGGCATAGTGGTTAGCGCATTGTGCTATGAACCCGCCAACCTAAGTTCAATTCCCAGCCACAGCTAATATCAGTTGTGACATCTGCACCGGTCCTGTACCTGTACCCTCCCCCTGCCTCCAATCCTGACTTCACCAACCCGCATTGACCAGTGTGGTGAAGTATGGTCAGCGAAACCTGCATTACCGGTGCAGCCTTCCTCCAGCCGTGGGTGTGTGTTGTTATTCATATTTATTTTAGCATTTACAAATTACGATCTGCCTTGAAGGAAGGCGATTGATGAAAGTTCAGAGGCGTATCTTTCCCTCCAAACTGTTTTTAAAACATCTTCTTGGTTCTTTCGGTAAAGTCACGTAGAATGGAAATAAAATAATAAAACATAATAAAATCATAATAAAATAAAACATAATAAAATAAAAATAAAAAATAAAATAAAACATTTAAAACATTAATGGCTTCACCCGTGCACTTTAATGAGCCAGAGACCCATTCTCCAGTTAAACTCATAAATTTTTAAACAAAAAAGCTGCTCGTGTTTTGAACTGCACTTTGGCGAATACAAATGAGTGCTGTATTGGGCAGATATTCCATACCAAACATTGTTGCGCCAATTTTTACTCCGGACAAATGTTTCCATTGGGGGGAAACGACAACTTCATGACTGCCATTTAGTCCGTGATGCTGGCACAGCGCGCTCGAGTCGCAACTCCGGTACGTGTCCAAGAGTAACGCCAGTCGAGGAGATGGAGCAATGAAAGCGTCTTGTGCGTGTGTGCCGCCAGGTGGATTTATGAACATTGCAGACTCGCAGAGAGAATGTCGGTGTCTTTGGGAGACTTTCATCCAGCGATGGATTGAACATGGCTGATAATGATTGGTCCGTTGGGTCGCACGATTAATTTGGACGTTTTAGCCAAAGGCATAAATACTTATTCTTTGATTCTTTCGGTAAAGTCACGTAGGTGAAAAAATAAAATAAATTAAATCTCGACGTGTCGAGTGCAACACAAGCAATCATCATCAGGTGTGACAACCACAGCAAAAAATTGTTTTACTGAAGTGGAAGAGATGCCAGAGTTAGGGCAGTTAAATAATGACTTCACAATATCGTCGTGTCAATGAAAATCAGGATTTTTTTGTTGTTGCTTCTGGTGAACTGAGAAAATAAATCCGATTGTTACACCATACGACGCGTTCAAACATACAAGCATTGAACACATTCGGTGAGTAGCAACAATTCTTTAAGCGAAAACTGGGGGTTGGGGGGGGATGCACGACACAGCCAATCTTAAACAAACGTTAAACGAACGTTGAGCGCTAAACGGAATGAGTGACGATCTGCCCGTGTCTGCTGTCGTGCGTTCTGCTCTGGCTCTCTCGCCTCCTGTGAGTCAATTTTGCATCTTGTCCAGCTCCCTCAAACTACTGCCAGAGACAGACAAATATCCCCTGTATAGCCTTGGCAGACTGTAGGGGCAAGTGCTGTTTGCGAGCACCTATGAAGGCCGGCATGGCAAACAAGGGGGTAGGTGGCCAACACCAAGCCCGGTCCCCTTTATCTCCCTTGTGGTGATGTTTACTGCACCAGGTACTCATTTGAGGCTGAGTCGACCTAGGCGAGGCACATGACTTGTTAAGATAATTGTCACTGGTGTTGGCCATGAGCGGGAATCGAACTCGGGTCGCCTGGTTCATAGCGCTCCCCTCACCCGTAAATCATCACACGCAGCATGCGAGTTACACGAAGGACACCACGGCAGATGCAAACTTTGATGAAAAACCACCACTGTCGTTACATATCGTACCAACATGTTTAGACTTGACGACGTGAACTTAGAAGGGAGTGGAGGGGGCTCAGCCCCCTGGAACCCCCTACCACACCCATGGGCACGGGGCTCACGAACGGCATTGACAGGAACTCGTCTCATGAGCGAGTTATTTCCAAAGTGTCTCCGAGTTCAAGCGAACACTGAGCACCGCTCATCCCTGTTGGCAAACCGCCTACACTAGCAGCAGCGCGAGTTTCACATTCCCATGACGGGAGCAGGGCTCCACATTGGACCGCCACCATTCCCCGCGAGATAAGCAGGCATTGTGGCTTTTCAAAGAGACAAATGACGCAGGAAGCCGAGCCGCTGCAGAGAACAACGCGGGAAGTAAAGAAAAACATCTCGGTCACTTTCTGAGAGTCGTGATGACAACTTAGGACGGGGGACGTTGTGGAAGTAACTCCGCGGCTTGGCAAGTGAACTCAACTCGACCACCTCGTGAAATGTCAACTGGCGGATGAGCCAATCCGATGAGCACGGTTGGCTACGTACGGCGCGAAAAAAGTTCAACATACATTGATACATGGCGTGACATTTAAGAAACTGCGCTGCAGGATGAGTGCTCTCCGCGGGGCAGGGCTATCATCGTTGGTCAGAGCCGGCGCTGCGTTCATAGCGCGGGCGTCCGAAAACCTAAATTGATACACTTTGGTTCTTTCATTAAAGTCACGTAGGTACCGAAAGAACCAAAGAGTATGGATTCCTGCAGTCTCGAAAGCTTCAAATCAAGCCTAAATTTAATTCAACTAAAACTGAACTAAACTATGTTTATTTTACCAAGTAAGGCCCACTGAGTCTATATCACTCTTTTTAAGAAGCAACCTGGCCACAAACGATAGCTCAACGAAGTGGCTTATCACGTGGAAATTTCTAGCAGCCAAATACTGTAAACGCGTGACGTTGATTGTAAATGTAAAAGGAAAAACCGGAGGACCCGGAGAAAAATCCACACGATCACGGGGGGAGAGACACGCAAACTCCAAATATATAGCAAGCGTCAGGGTCGGGATCGAACCCACGACCTCCTGTATATCAGGAGAGGTAGTTAACAATCTTGTTAGCGTGGCACCCCAATTAGTAAGAATTAAGGGCCGGCCAGGCCTTTGGCAAGGAAATCGATATATGGCACCAGAGCCCCCCCCGACGCCGCTTTATTTTCTCTACTGCTGGTGTTCGTTTTCGTTGTTTATTGCCCGTGTGCCGAGGGCTGGAACTTAGCTGAGTGACGCTGGGAGGAAGGATCACAGGCAGTTTTAATTTTGATCCTGAAATTAGCGACGAGAGTATTCATGAAGCAAAGCGGATTTCAATTGCAGTCAACGGCGACTACGAGTGGATTATAGTTTAGTGGCATTATCAGAGACTGCAGTGCACTGCGGAAGACCGCACACGGTAATTGGATATGTATGTGTACAGTAAATAAAATTGTTCACTGAGTTCAGTGGTTGGCTGATCTGATACTATCAGGAGGGGTGAGGTTGATGCCGAACGCCATTCACACAAACAATCAGAAACTATAAGAGTGTTTGACTCAACCTCTCACTTCTTTAGTCGACAGGGCCAAGAGAATGACTCAATGTCGTCGACTCGACGGAGAGACTCCCGACGAAAATAAAGAATTAAATCATTAAAAACGTTGACTCTGTGAACGCGGTACGCAGTTCCTGCCGTGACGCCGTTGCGTGCGTAGCCGTCTGCTCCTACTCTGGCGATGTGGCAGGACCCTCCTGCACGATGGGACTTAGCGAAACCTTTCCTGGGGTAAAACAAGGAAACGAATTGCGGGAACCTCAGAATGCACACATCAACCAATACCACCACGGATATCCAGAAAAGCACACAACACTTGTGGGGCCAAAGGTTGACACGTGGTTGGAAACGTTGTACGTACGTATGTTGAACTTCTTTTACACCGGACGTAGCGAACCGCAGCTAACCGGAGGTGCGGGGAAGGACAACAAACTAAATGCGGTTTTCTAGAAATTCGTTGCCTCGAAACTTTTCATTCAAACGAGTGGCCCCAACGTTTCATATTTACTGGTTAGTCTGCGGTAAGACAGGCTTCTCTCTTTTGAGCCGCAGTTTACCGGAATCGTGTTTGCAGAAGTTGGAAGCAATTCTCCTTGAAACGTCGCTCTAGCTACGCAATGCGTGATGGCGCAGGAGAACTCCATATCACGCTCCGCCGTCAGCTGATCTCTGGTCGGCTCGTTGTCTGGCGAGGTCAAATTTCAGTGAGTGGGGTCAGTCGGTTATTTTGTTCTGGCTGAGCGAGAGGCCGCTGAGTCGACGCATCTCCTCGTGTGAAAGGGGACCTCGGTTAACAGAGGCAAGAGGAAAAAAGGGCGATGTCACAAAAAGTTAAATAAAGGGCACACACATAGAGAAGCAATTATTCATTCAATGTATTTTTTTTAACTCGCCCCCACTAAAGAGGGCATCGCAATATTTTACATGATAAATTAAACGAAAGGTAGTCCCACCTATAAAATCAAGACATATACATTTTATCAAAGGTGAATATTGAACGCAGAGCAAATAAACATGATTCACAGACACGCTGAGGTGATTTGAGCCATTTTACGCACTAGGAAATGTGTTTCATTTAACATATTTACGTTTGTGCGGTATTTTCGATTCCTCATTTAACGCACTTGTTTTTGCACTGTTTTCCATTTGCTTCATTGCTGCAACCCAGTAAACATGCCAACGTAGGGCCAACTTTGGGCCACCGTCGGCATGCGGTTTTTACCATTGGCCCAACGTTGGACCAACGTTGGACCAACCGTTGGCCTGACCGTTGGCCCAACCTTTGACCCAACCGTTGGGCCAACGTTCTGTGTTTACTGGGACTTTTTATTAAATTGCTTTTGTTATTTTTGTGACCAACGTCGCTCTTGCAAATGAGACTATCCAGGTCATCTGGTTAAACGAATAAACCTTTTAACAACCCCACTCTTTCTCTCAACCACGATCATCTGATGTGCAATTTGGCAATTGCTGTAGAGTGCCTTGGAGTAAGGCGCTATGTAACTACATATATACACATACAGTACAACATCTATGTACGATAAAATAAATCAAAGGCATTTTTTTAAGTATCCGAGGAGTAAATCCAGCTGTGGTTTGTAAATGTGGGAAACTGAACTCTGCAGAGGTGTAACCACCGTGCGGAGGGAACCGCTTCCCAGCGAACCTCGATGTATTCGATGGCCTTTTAAAACAACAGGGGGGGGGGGGGGGGAAGGTTCGTAAACACCGCGGTCAGCGGTTGCAACCAAAGCTTCTCAGCTGCCGGAGCTGCTTGTGAGAGAAATGACAAACGGCCAAAAAACGGTGACACCAAGACCCGCCCGAGCCTTCCGGCAGGCAAACTTTGCGCAAATTGAGACTCCTGTCAAATTGCGAGGGCTCCGACCGCGGAGGAAATGTGTAAAGCCGTAAACCACTGCACGAGTCACGGCACCGGCACCGACACGCAATCTTCGCATTGTGTTGCGTCTCTCTGTTCGGCTCAATCCAACAACACCGAGTTGCAACTGCTTGCTCACATCACTGCAGGTGGAACGGCCTCCAAAGCTCAGAGCTCCAGGGAGATCCCCCCCCCACCCCGCCCAGAGCGTATTGTGGCCACTGCTTCCAAGTTGGCCAGATCTGTCTTGGAAGAAGTGGAAGTTACCCACACTTTACCCCACCACACGCGACCTGCCAATGGACTGCGTTTAACTTATATAATGCCTTAATACAATTCCATGTGAAGACTTTGTTTTACAAATTAAAAACTACATTGGGCTAAAAGAGGATAGGGGTGATGATGGTAATGCAAAGACAAGACAAAGATCCCCTGTATAGCCTTAACAGACTGCTCGGGCAAGTGCTGTTAGTGAACACCTATTAAGGCCGGCACGGCACACAAGGGGGTGGGTGGCCAGCACCACACCCGACCGCCTTTGTCTCCCCAGTGGCGATGATTTTACATACCACACAAGGTACTCATTTGAGGCTGAGTCGCCCTCAGGGAGACCCAGGACCGGTTCAGATAATCGTCACTGGTGTTGGCCGTGAACGGGAATGTAAACTCGGGCCGCTGGATTCATAGCGCAGCGTAGCGCTAACCGCTACACAACCGCTGCCCACTGATGATGATGCACGCACACACGCATAATATGGGGAAGAGGAGAGAAAGCCACGCCACGGCACAGCCCGGGAACACACAACTGGGGCCTGGCAACGACAACAACGACAACAACCACAAACAATGACGACAAACAACGACACCAGACAACAACAAACAGCAACTATAATCACAACGACATAAACAACTACAGCAACGACAACAATAACGACAACAACGACGACAACAACAACAAACCAACAACAAATAGCCAGGGCAGCCAGGGCAGACAACAATGTTACATGACAAATTAATATTTTTGTCCATCGATTATTTCTGGACCAATATTTTCCAGGAGCATTTCAGCAGGGACCCGTGTCCACTTTTGCAGGCCTCATCAGCAGTCAGGCCCAGTACTCCGATGCGTTTTCGAGTTGTACTACGTGCTGTTCAGCACGATGCCCGACGTTTCGCTCCACGTGCTGACAAGCTCCCAACTCGCGGAGCGAAACGTCGGGACAGAAGCTGCTGGCTCATAGTGCAAAACGTCGGACATCGTGCCGCAGCTGCGCAACTAGAGGCCATGCAGACCTGTTGGAGGAATGCGGGTGGATCGCCTGATGATATTGGCGAGAGCCCTCCATGAACTCCGCGGGGCCCTTTCATGACAAATAAAAAAACAAACTACACACTCATTCATTCAAGTAGCTTAGCAACTCTCACCGACGGCGCTACTCTCGTTCCGTTTGTGTCCAGCCTCGGGAATCTCTAAGCAACGGCGATGAAACAACAGCCTCCCTTGAAGCTCCAAAACGCGAGATAGCTTTGCCCAGTCCTGTCTGTATATGTATAATACACACACTGGCCCCTACCATAGGGACATAATGAATTGTTTGCGCCATTGCCGATGGAAATGGGCATCATCCCAGCACTTCGTTGAGCATGGGAGACACTGCGGGGGGCCACGGTTCACATGGGAATTTTGGCCTATATGCCACGACATCTTGGTGGTATGACCACTTGTTTGGGTGAAACGACTGCTCTGTTGATGGACTAGTGCCTCTTTGCGTGGAACGACCTCGCGCGGACGTTACGGTGGAATGAAGAAGGCCGCATTCCCGTGTCTGTAACTCATCGCGTGCCGTCAGGGGTACTCCCGTCCCACCGCTCTACGACGGCGGAATGGGTCAACGTGGGCAGGGTTGGGACAGAGCCAGTTGGTTATGGAATGAGGACACTCGATATTTGGACACAATAAATATGGAACCGTCGTCCCCAACGTCACCCCAACATTGGCCCAACATTGCATGTTTACTGGGGAGGCTTGGCCATGCTTGGGAGTGACGAGAGGGCAGAGTATTGTCCCATTCCGCTCTGTCCATGCGGCAATCTTTGCAGTTTTGCAAAGAAGTCCGAAGTTCACCACAGATTTAGAACATATTTTAGCTCCTGGAATGTTGTTAAATGTGGCAGAATGTACTGTACATGTGAATTGACGTGTGTGTGTGGGGAGCGGTAGTTTAGCGGTTAGCGCACTTCACTACGAACCCGCCTAGCCGAGTTCGATTCCCGCTCACGGCCAACACCGGTGACGATTATCTGAACTGGTCCTGGGCCTCCCCTAGGTCGACTAAACCTAAAATTAGTACTTGCTGTGGTGTTTAAACATCGCCACTGGGAGACAAAGTTGGCCGGGTGTGGTGCTGGACATCCACCCCCTGGTGTGCCGTGCCGGCCTTAATAAATGTTCGCTAACAGCACTTGCTCTAGCAGTCTGTTAAAGGCAACGCGGGGGATCTTTGTCTCTGAGTGGGTCATTCGGAGAACATTGTTAAATCCAGCCGCACACTGAGCTGCGAACCTAGTGACCCGGGCGCGAGGCTCACTCGCACTCCATCGTCGCCACGTGGGGACAGAACCTGCCACGCGACTCTACCCCTTCGATGCAGCCAGCCTCAAAAATAGCACTGGTGCGTGGTGTAAACAGCGGCACCGGGAATATAAAGGCGGGCAGGCGTGCTGCTGATCGCAATCACCGCCTCGCGCACAGCTGTGCTGTACCGACCTTAATACAATGCTCGCCTCTGCAAATCTTGAAGGATTTATTGGAGTCTTGTGACATTTTTAACGAGTGTTCTAGCGTTTGCATGTGAATGCAATATCGTCTGCATCCTACTTCATTGTCAACTCATCTTCATCGTCATGAGTACCATCAGCTTCATCTACACCATCTACAAACTAAAAACTTTTTATTTCTATAACTATTTTTATTTTACCAGGTAAGGCACACTGAGCTCTATAGCTCTTTTTCAGAAGCGACTTGGCCATAAATGATAGCTCAACGAAGTGGGGGGGGGGGGGGGAACCGATGGACCTGGAGAAAAATCTATGCGACCACGGGGAGAGAGACACGCAAACTCCAAATATACATCGGGCGTCAGGGTTGGTATCGAACCCACGACCTCCAGCATACAAGGCGAGGTAGTTAACATCTCGGCACCGTGGCGCCCATCGCTATAATCATCTTTGTATTTTCTATGTGAGGTCGTTTGTAGCTTCACGCTTTGCTTCCGGACCCAAGCCAAGGAAGGAGCCATGCAAATCAATTTCCCATATGTGGACGCACTTGTACCGACGGAGCAGTCCCTGGCTCATATGTTGATGTCACAATGCACGCGACTGATTCTCGTTGCTGTTGCCCCCAGCCGCTGATTGGTTTGTCAGGTCTCTCGATATTCTGCCTGGTTGAATTGTCCCCGAAAATCTGGACAGACATGGCTTGGCGTGGAATGATTTTTGCGGATGTTCCATACGGTGAGAAAACCCGGCTCCAACTCTTTGTGGATGGATGGGGGGCGGTGGGGCCTTGGTGTGGCGGGACCACAGTGACCGTGATTCACCACGAAGGTGGAGAGATATTTACTGGTGCAGGACCCATCCCACTGACCCCATAACGCCGGCCCTGTAGGTGAAACATTTCCGAAATAGTCACAAACCAAAGTGTCCACTGGAAACACCACAGAGGCAATTGCACAATGATGATTCGACCGAAGAGTATTTTGTGGAGATCCAAGGGGAAATCGACAAGTTGATGCAGAACCATTCTGAAAATCAATCTTGAGACTCGGCGAGGCTTCTTCAGGTAAGCGAAGAAAAGTTTTACTGGAGATTCAAGTACTAGCTAGCGAGACAGAGGGATGCTGGGGGCCTGTGGGTGTGTGGAGGCAGGTGGATTAGCATGGATAGAGGGAATCCTGGGATTTGGAGAGTCGAGAAAATAAATCCTCATTGTAGCTGATCCCCAGCGCCTCTTAACTGTGTTCTTGTTTTACATTTCCACCGTGGGCAGTTTACTAAAATTATGGCCATGGTGCAAACTGCTTTTGTACGAAATTACCTCCTTTTTTGCCTTTTTTAATGAGGCAAAGCAACAAGGAGACATAATAAAATATCACGGATTCTGCAGAGGAATCTTAACGTGGGTCACATTAGGCGCAACCCCGGTGATTTTCTGAATTGCAAATGGGGCTAATTTAACGCATCTCCTTTCCAAGTCAGACTTTTGAAGCAGGCGATACATTATTGAGGATGATCGGAACGCGCTAGTGTGCAGTTGCAGGGTGTGCTGGGCTGGTGTGGAGCGCGGTTGTGAGACAGTGGCGGAGAGTTCGCTGGGCAGGGGCTGGTCACATGCTAGGTATATTGCCCGTTAAAAAAACAAAGGTAGATGCAGTCAGCTGTATCGATGTATGTACGTTGAATCTTCTTTTGCACCGTATGTAGGCAACCGTGCTAATCGGAGGTGCGGGTGGAAGGACAACAAACTAAACACAAAAAAGAGTTCTAAAGAAATGAGTTTTCAATCTAGATGTTTTCAAAATGCATAGCTCTAGTGACTTCCTAATATCGGGAGGAAGAGCGTTCCAGACGGCTGCAGAAGCGCTTCTGTAAAAGCGCACGATGCAGGTGACCACCTTTGTTCGATGGCCAGCAAGGATGCAGATGGTCGAAGAAGACTGAATCAAGGCTATAAGAACTATTAAACTATTTATTTGACCAGGTACGGACTTTTTCAGAAGCGACCTGGCCACAAATGATAGCTCAACGAAGCGGCTTATCATGTGGACATGTTGATTCTAAACTTGAAGGGGAAAACCCGGAGGACCCGGAGAAAAAGCCACACGACCAAGAGGAATTAGACACGCAAACTCCAAATATACAGGCATCAGGGTCGGCATCGAACCCACCACTTCCTGTATATCAGGCGAGGTAGTAAACATGCCCGAAACAATTCACACCGAGGAGACGCAACAATGAACTCATCTCGAGCGCAGCTGCTAGATGTATCATTCGCACCTCTGATAATCGCGGTTGGCTACGTACGGTGCGAAATAAGTTCAACATACATACATTGCATTGTGTCACAGTGAGAGGTGGCAACGTCTTCATCCAGCAGTTAATAGACCATGGCTGCTGCTGATGATGATGATGTTAATAGGAGCAGAAGACAGATTTAAAAAATCTGTTGAATGTTGCCCGACTGATTGTAACTGTAACTGTCGGCGTTCTGAGAGATTTCTGCGTGAATATACAAAGGGTCTGCATTCTTCTGGATTGTTAAACCATTGTTGGTAGTATACTATCTGCATTTATTGCTCCCGAGGCAAACTTTTATATTTTTTATTATTAAAAAAATGCACAATTATCGCGATTAACAATGCCTGTAAACAGTAATTGTTAATTTTCTTGAGATAGGCCCCAAATAATGAACGCTTCGTTATGAACAGGTGATTTAAAGTAACCCTATATTCTACAGATTACATATAAGAAAACATTTGGAGGTGTGATTTATAAAGATGAACGTGTGCATGCGCGTGTGTGAACAGATTTGTGCAACTTTATTGGTACAGGGCACACGTTTGGGGTGCGTCTTCATTTCCGGAGCGTCGTATAATCCAGAGAATTTGTAAGAGATACATTTTTACCGTTAATAGACGCCAACGTTTCGGTTGAGGGGTCTTATTCAGGAAAAAAAATGTATTTGTCGTGGTGCGCGCTGTGTTTGTTGTTGCTGTTGCGTTGTTTACGAGTTGAACTCGTAAACATCCACCCGTTCCATCCGCCCTCAACCACTCGTGACATTTCACCCAGAGCTGTAAACCTTTTTTCCAAGTAAACGAAAAAAAGAAAACTACCACGACTGAGAGAACGGTTTGGGTGCAACGTGACGGAAGTTCCCAGAGTGCATCGCGCGGCTCTGATTCTGTGCCTGACACCAGAAGGAGAAACGTTTGCGTTTTTTATTTTTTGTTGTTGCAAAGATTAAACAAACATAAAAACCCAGCGAGCTGGGTACCAAGCCGCACACACGTTTCACTCGGCTTCAATAAATAAACGCAGCGAAATTAAAACAAATGGTAACGTCGCTGTAAAATACAACAACAAAAAACCAGGCTGGCTCGTTTGGCAATGGACCCGTTACCATGTATGGCGAGCCGTGTGGGGTGATGTCCATGCCGTGGGGCGCCGCCAGTGCTGTCAAGCCTCCGGGGGTTTTTAACCTTTCACTCTGCTGTTTGTTTGTTTTCAAACGCTCATTTCAAATGCCAGCCACGGTTTGAGAGGCAGTATTTTTGTTTTTTTATTGCTCGGGGGGAAAAAACCACAATTGATAACTGCACGAATCCTCATCATTGTCCGTGAGGCACACAGCACTGGTGCCAGGGTAGGTGCACTCTCAAGCCATGTGAAGTGTCGACGGCTCGCTGGCAGGTCATGGGACAGACTCAAGTGTTATGGATTGATTGAGATGACTGACAGATCCATAATCTCTGCATTCCACTGTGCCAACTTTTAGCTGCCCGATTGCCACCAACTGCCCAATTGCCTCGAGGTGCACCTAGCCTGGCACTGCCCAGTAGCGTCCTTCACGAGCTTCTTTCACGGGCAAACGCAACCCAATCAACAAACAGGCTCTCATGCTGTAGACACGCATGCAAAGCCCTGTCACGTGACGTGAATGCCTTCACTGTAGCCGCATAGACGGGAAGCGTGAATGGGTTGGATCGGAGCGAAGGGGGTCTCACCAGGCAATATGCACGTTACGCACGCACAATCGACAGATATCGCCGGTCTAGCGTTACAACCCGAAGGAGCAAGTGTTGTTTGCGAGCGCCTCTTAAGGCCGTCGTGATAATACAAGAGGGTGCTGTGGTCAGCACCCTGCCTGGCCGCCTTCGTCTCCCCAGTGCTGATGTTTACACACTGCACCAGATACGAATTTAAGGTCGAGTTGACCTAGCGGAGACCAAGTTTCGGTACCCCTCGCTGTTGATGTCGTGCGCGGCTAGGGATTGAACCCAGCTCGCTGGCAGATCGTTGTGCAGCACCACTCGATAACCCCCACCACCGCCGCTGCGTCAGCACCGCACACGAGTGACAGAGAGAGCGAGGGGGAGAGCGAGGGAGGGAGCGACCGTGCGCATGCCCATGTCCCCGTATGAACTCTGGAAAAGCGAAAGCCAGCCAGGAGCCTCCAGTTGCCAGACAGGGCATCATAAACGGTGTCCTCCGAATGCATGAACCAAACAAACAAAAACCCCAAAACGTATGTTTTCCGATTTTGATAAATATCCCTTGGCATTGCAAAAGCGAACCCCCCCTCCCCCACACACCGCTCATCAGATTGAAGCGACTCTTCAGTGCGAGAGACAGAGCGCTCAGCTGTGCGGTCGCGTGTGCGTCCATGAACGCGCACGCGACCGGCGAGTCATCGTGCACCGGTACTTTGGTGATAACCTCGCGAGCGAGAGAGCGCGGCTGAGTCTCCCTCGCGTTTCTCTGCACGCCCCAACCACGGCGGTGCGGCGGCGGCGGCGGTCATCATCTCCGTCGGCGGCTGTGGAAATTCCACATTCGCGCCGGATAACTCTGCCGTCGAATTATCTCGGCCGCGGTAACCCAGTTTTACTGGGTACCACCGAGGAACGATGGGCCGAATCCACCTCGAACGGGGGGGGAAGGGGGAGATTTGAACATTCGCAATCGCGTGATGGTGAATCGAGCTCTCCGGCCACTTGGCGCTGTGTCAGGCCAGATAACAACGTATCAGGGGTAATTTGTGCGAAACAATAACACAAAATACGAAAGAAAAACAGTGTAAACATGTCATTCCGGGTGTAATGAAAATCAAACGAGCTCTAGGCAGGGAGCAATTGCTGCGGTGCAGAATAACGCGTCCATCGCCACAGCTGCCTCCCGTTGACTCTCACGGGGTGAGGAGGACTCGTCCATGCACGCCGAAAAGGAGTCAAGGTCTCGGATGAGATAAAGCCATCAAGGGACTGAAACTGGCTGCACCGTAACGCACTGCGATGTCAACATCGAGCGGCGCTGTGCTGCGGCCAGAGCTCTTGCACCTCCGACGAGCACGGTTGGCTATGTACGGCGCGATAGAAGTTCAACGCACACGCATATACACTTGGAAGGTTACGAATCCCAAAGTCGGATGGGTCGTGACACGGCCCTTCATTCGTTTGTGGTTGATGAAAAAAAACATGATTGCGACATTTTGAGAAGTCAACGGTGGAAATCCTAAGGAGAGCCTGGCCCCAGCCATGGAAAAGTGGAATTTCCACTCTTTTCTCCTTGCTGTGGTTTCGGAGTGACACCTCAGAGGTGCAAACAACCGGGGCGTATTTTGGGAGAAAGAGGATGAATCCTCACGACATCGGAATAGGGCAGAACTAAATGCGTCTTGAGTGGCACAAACTGAGAGTTTTAACGTTCTCGAAGACTGACAGACTTCCCAGGACAAGCAGCTGACTCAACAAGAAGGCGATCCTGGGACAACCAGGAGGTCAGCACGGATGGAGAATGGCTCCACATCATTGCTCGTTTGGGAACCGGGAGATACTCTGACCCGACTTGTATCGAACCACCACTTTCAGCAGGAAACAAAACATGTCACAGCAACGTGAGGCTCGCCCCCCCCCACCCCTCAGTGTAACTCCTCTGTGGACAATCTCGTCTCGCCAGTGATGTTTCCCAAGGTGGGGGGGACGCGCCCGAGAGGACATCCATCACGGAGATGGAGCGATGGACGCTCGTTCAGGAGCTAGACGAATTGTCAGACCGCGAGAGAGACGGCGACAGCTTTGGGGGGGGGGGCGGTAGAGGGGGCTTCATCCAGCAGTGGATAGATGATGGCGATTGCACTGCTCGTAGATCACACGGCCATATCACTGCCTATGTATCACGGGGCGATGAAACACGAAGCCCCCCTGACCCCCATCCTCAACGTGGAGGTGAGAAGCTCTGTTCTGGCACGGCAATGACGACACCCTGCCCATGCTGATGAGCTGGGAGCGTGCGTCACTGCCGCCGTCTCCACCCGGGGCCCTTGCTCAGTCCCGTGGGAGCCCATCGGTATTATTTTTAAAACTCTCCTCATTAACACTCATTAAGGGCTTGGGCAAGGGCTCTCCAACTGTCAGTCTCTCCTGACAATGCCTGCGGTGGGTGTGTGTGCGTCTTGTGATGGAGAGAGGCGTGACGATGCATCAGAATCTGTATTTATTACCGGAGGAATCCGATGAGCTGTGAAGATATTTTTTTCACAGATGTCCAGGAGGGGCCGGTCAGGACGTTACAACAACAAACAATGCACAAACACAACAGGAGTGCAACGTATAAGAAAGGTAAGAAAATCACACGAAAAATAGTTTTATTTTGCCAGGTAAGGCCCACTGAACTATTAGCTTCTTTTTCAGGAGCTTATCATGTCGAAATTGATAGCAGCCAAATAAAGTAAATGCATGTTTCTAAATGTGGAGGGACAAACCAGAGGACTCGGAGGAAGAATAAAAATCGTCGATTCTGATTTTTTGTAAGCGCCCTCGATTTGCCCATCAAATTGTGCGTGTAAGAATCGATTGACAATGCATGTGTAGAGGTGTTACGGGAGGGTGACACGCGGTTGTAGGGCGGTGGCCACAAACACGTCCGCTACGGCCACCACCCTGGGGGGCTGTGGGGGATGCTGTGATCCCTCCCAGCCCCGCCCCTCAGTGAGAGACAGTATAAAAGGTGGGACCCGGGGAGCTGAGAGTGAGTTCGACCCAGTCAAGAAGAAGAGCCAGTGAAGAATGAAGACCGACTAGCCAGAGCCTGGAACTCCTTTGAATCGCTGTCCTTTTGAGGGACGGGCAAAGCAAGCCGGGGTGAGACACCAGAGCCGCGAGGCCCGATGTCCTTCTGAGGGCCGGACTCGTGGGCTGGTGATCGGGACCTGCGCCGAAGCTGGGCCAGGTCAGATAGCCTCCTGAGAGAGGACCAGGATAGAGGAACTAGGGAGCTAGCGTGGGCTTAAGCTCGGGGAACACTTCTCTCTATAGAGCACGGGTGAAGAGGCCGTTACCTCTTCGAGTATCAGGGTCGCTACTGTAATTGAAGTATCTGTAATAAATGCGTGTTGCCTCAATAAACAGTCTCCGACGTCAATAAGGCCACTACACATGCAAATCATACGTGAATTATAACTGCGAATTATACATCTCGCTCCAGACGTGAAATAAACCAACAAACGAGAGAGAAATGTAGAAACAATAGCGACGCGGTGCGGTCTCTCCACATCCTGTGTGACCATACTTCACCACGCTGGTTATTCGGGATGGTGAATGGGGTTGTACAGAACCGGTTCCTATATCGCTCGCCACTGATGTTAGCTATGGTCTGGAATCGAATCCAGGTCGATCGGTTCACAGCACAGTGCGCTAACCACCGTGCCACCGCTCTCCACTGCAAATGATTTGCCTCCAACTCTCGCGCAGTTCCGCAGTAGTCCACTTAAGATGGAAATCTTAAGTGAAGCTTACAAAGAATAACCAAGGCGCCTTCCTGGGTTAGGCTTTGTAAGAGTAAGTGTTTAATTATTGAAATGAAGGAACTATATTTGAAACTACTGTATCCCACTCAAGGTTTCATTTTCATAATCAATCACGATGAATCCACTGCTGGATGAAGGCCTCTCCAAGCTGCAATAATTTATCACGATCCTGCGATGTAATAGTCCACTCAGCGCCTGCGCAGGAGCTGATTTTATCGCTCCATCTCCTCCCTCTCTGCCAGACGCTCCCGCTCCGTTTACTATTCTTGACGCCATTGTCGGGGTTTGACTCGTTCTGAATCAGAATATTTATACTGGAGGAATCCGATGAGCTATAAAGCTCTTTTTTAACAAAACCAGTACCGCTTTGCGGAAAGTATTTGCTGTGACACTGAGAGACTGCCGCAGCAATGTGGAGTTTCCAAACACTGAGCTCAGGGCCACAAATTGAGATGACTTGCCAGCCAACGTCAGTTTGAGCAGGGATGCTTCCTCCGTGACTTTGAATTACAATTACTTTGGCGAGGTCGTTTGCATGAGGAGGCAATTGTGGGCCAGTGTCGTGGCCCAAATGACATTTTTTGTTTAAACTGCCCGTGTTAAACGGTGGGGAATAATCGCCCTTCCTTGTGTAATTACGGGCACCGGGAGCGCCCTTGCTCAGCGAGATAACGAGCGTGCAAGGGCTTTCATCGCTCTTAACTTAACAGCGCCGATAAATCAATCATCACCCTCGCGCCACCTTCCACAATGGAAGGTGAATCTATTAGGAGTCAGAAGTGGCTGGATGCTCCCGTGGATTATGTTCGTGTAGAGGGTTGGCACAAGACACCCCTCGGTGATTTGATGACGTGGCGCAAATCCAGAATCGCGATTGCATTTTTTTTACCTCATTGCTGTGAATGGTAGCGCCTCTAGTGGCTGCAGGATACTTTTAACAGCGACCAAGACTTTCCCACAGCCTCGGCAACAGATGCTATGCACGTTTATTTAACTTCTTTTATACCGTACGCAGCCAACCCTGCCAATCCCAGCTACGTTGCGAGAGAGAAAAAAAATAATTCACAGGAAGGAGATTTCTATAACAGTGTAGAGGTGTTAACTACGCGCTGTTGCGTAACCTGCATTGCCACCAGGGCAGTGCAGCATTACCCCTGGGTACAACGGTTGGGGTCAGTCGAGGTGAAACGGATCATGGCCAGGGTTTGGTACGAACCAATCAGACGGTTCCACGTGGGAATGTATGATTGGTTCTACCTGGCCACGAAGGAGCATAAGACGGGTGACCCAACGGACCTTGGGGAGTTCTCTCCCTGCACGAAGACAGAAGACTGGGCTGAAGCCTAGCTAGGACCCTGGACCAGCCTCCCGCCGGCTTAAAAATGTGCGTGTTTTTTGGGCTCGGGCCGTTGTAAGCCGCCACTGCCTGCGCAGGTCGCGCCGCTCACAACGGTGTCAGCCGCACTTCCCGCCGCCTCAACGCCGATGTTGGATCATGCAGATCCAATGGCCAGTGACGATTTGCTGGGGCTAACTTTGGCCGAATGGGGTCGGCACCAGAGCGATGACATGTCGTTACTGAGGTTGCGTCGCCACGCGAATAATGCGGCTCCAAGACAGGGCAAATTTAATTAATTCGCCATGAAGCACGGCTTGTTGATGCATTGGGATGCTGACTCGTGTCAACATAAAATCGTCGTGCCGTCCGCCTTGCGATGCAAAGCCGTATGGGCGGCGCATGAGCGTTTATTGCACCTGGGTGTTCATAAGACCATTGGGTTGTTGCGGTTGCAATTTTTCTGGCCGGGCATGCTGCGCGACGTCACTGACATTTTGCTGGGATGCACCCATTGTGCGCAACAGAAACCGCCGACTAAACCGGCATGTCCACCCCTGCAACCCATTTCGGTCTCTCGTATAAATGAGTTGGTGGCTCTCGATATTTTGGGCCCTTTTCCTACTACGCCACGGGGTAATCAGTACCTTCTGGTTGGGGTAGAGTATTTTACACGGTGGCCTATGGCCTGGGCCCTCCCCAACCAGTCGGCGGCGGCCGTTGTGGACGCCTTTGTTCAGGGCTACGTCCTGGACAAGGGCACACCAGAACGGTTGCTGACCGATCAGGGAAGAAATTTTTCGGGAGCCTTGCTGAATGATGTGTGCCGCCTGTTGGGCACTAAGAAAGTGCGCACTTCGCCCTACCATCCCCAGACCGACGGCATGGTGGAGCGCATTCATAGAACTCTCACCGCTATGTTATGCCATCAGGTCGATGAATCCCACCTCGATTGGGACTTGCAGGTTCCGGGGGTCCTCGCGGCATATCGTATGGCACCTCACGCGGCGACGGGATTTTCCCCGTTCTTTCTAATGTACGGCAGGGATGCCTTTCCTCCCGCCGACGTTCAGCTGGAAATCAAACAGCCACCTCAAAATTCAAAGCTCGTTGACCACTTGCGATTCAACCTCCGTAAGTTGGCCGAGGCACGGGAGGCCGCCATTGAAAATTCGGCTTCCCGCCAACGGGCGAATTTGCGACTGCAGGACCCTCGGACGTACACGCATCGGTGGGCACCGGGAGACAGGGTATGGCTCCACTGCCCCCAGGTGCCGGTGTCCACATCGGCCAAACTCCTCAGACCATGGCGAGGCCCGGTTGAGGTAGTGAAAGTCCTGCGTCCCCAATGTGTTAAAATTCGCTGGGGACGGCGTCGCTGGTGCGTTCACCCCTCTCAGTTGAAACCCTTCGTCACGCCACGCGTCCCTCCACAACACACATGACACGGGGGCTGAGTGTGCGAAGCGTCCGATGAGCCAGATGTTGCCCCGTTGGTGCCTAACCCACAGCGCAGGCGTGTCATTCCTCCTGCAGATGACGCGGGAGTGACGGCTCCATGCAGGCCACATTCGGCCTCAATGGACCGTGGAGCAGCAGGTGTCCCCGTGGAGATGCCTAAAGGCCCACCGGATGCTCTGGCTCATCCTCCTCCTTCCCTTGTGCCGCCGACAAACCCTGCCATCCCCTACGATGGTCCCGCGAAACACACGCGCGCGAAATCTCGCCGGTTGTTATGTTTTTTTGGCATGTCTAGTGCCTTGTAAATACGTTATGTTGTTAATGGGGGTATTTATAGGGGTTTTATTGTTCTTGTTCTTGTTGTTCGTGAGGCACACTCACAATTCCTCTACCATTGGTAATTTCGGAGTTTCCCATTGTTGCAGGCGGGACAGCTGGAGCTTCCGAAGGAGGGGGTGATGTAGAGGTGTTAACTACACGCTGTTGCGTGACCTGCATTGCCACCAGGGCAGTCAGCATTACCCCTGGGTACAACGGTTGGGGTCAGTCGAGGTGAAACGGATCGTGGCCAGGGTTTAGTACGAACCAATCAGACGGTTCCACGTGGGAATGTATGATTGGTTCTACCTGGCCACGAAGGAGTATAAGACGGGTGACCCAACGGACCTCGGGGAGTTCTCTCCCTGCACGAAGACAGAAAACTGGGCTGAAGTCTAGCTAGGACCCTGGACCAGCCTCCCAGCCCTTCTATGGCCTAAGGCTCGGCATACCCAGCGGTCAGGACCCACTGGACCAGCGGTGGGTCAGATAGCCTCCGCTAGGTCCTAGCCGGAGGACTAGGATAGCGGTAGGCGTGTGAGTCCCGCCAGGTCCGGAGGCTGTACCTCCCTAGGATATCGGGTGAGGGGACCGAATATCCCTCTGTGTGTGTTAAGCGTTGTATAAGGAAATAATACAATAAACAGAGTGTGCCTCCTAAAGAAGTCTGCTCGTCCTTACAACACTACAACAGTATGGCATTGCCCACACCCACCCCTAAATTTACCCCAAAAGTATGAAAAGATTCAAGTAAATATGCCAAAGGGATGTATTGTCTCAGTGGTCCCTCAACTCGGTTATAAATTCAAAACTTGAAGTGTCGTACAAAAGCGTCGCACGGTGCCAAATGCTCCACGCAAAAGACAGCTGATTGCAGTCTGCGCAAGAATGTGCACAAGTTGACAAAAAACTGTTGATTTGACACTGAAATCGGATTTGAGATAAGTTCCGTCTCGTGACCGCGCTGCTGACTGTAAAGGGTTGGCTTTCTGCTCTAGGTCCTTGGGAGGTTAAAACGTGGGGAGGGATGGGAGGGTGGCACGTGGTATGAAGTTTGGGGGCACGAGAGTGCACAGGAGCGGTGGGGGAGGTGGTGGGGGTGGAGATGATGGAGAGTTGGGTAGAATTGGGGCAGTGGAACGGTCTGGACCTGTTCGCATCGCTGGGGAGGGTGCTAGACATTGGGACTTCCCCCCCCCCCCCACCACCGCCCCCCCTCCCCCCACAGGGATCTTAATGATGCAGAACCGTCCACTACACCGCGTCCCAGCAACAAGTGACTTTCGCGTCACCCGGGTCGCGCGCGGTCATTCGGCAACGTGCGGCGATGCACGCACGTGCGCTCGCTCGTTCTCGGCCACCGCAAACGCGGGGCAAGATGGGCACAGGGTAAAGGTGGCGCCCCTAAATGTCTCGCTGTTGCCGCTGCATCCGGTGGGAGGGTTTCTGCCCATGGCTCTCGGACCGCGGCCCGTGAGGGCCTCTGGCGGGCGGTCCGCAAGGCCGCGTGAAGTTTGGATGCGACAGTGGCGAGATGTTAACTACCTCACCTGGTATACAGGAGGTCGTGGGTTCGATCCCGACCCTGATGCCTCTTTCTTTTGAGTTTCTCTCCCCGTGGTCGCGTGGATTTTTATCTGGGTGCTCCAATTTTTCACTCCACATTTAGAAACGTGCGTTTCGAGTATTTGGCTGCTATACATTTCCAAATGATAACCCACCGAGCTCTTTTTCAGAAGTGACCTTGCCAGAAATGATAGCTCAACGAAATGGCTTACCATGTGGAAATGTATAGCAGCCAAATACTCTAAACGCATGACGTTGATTCTAAATGTGGAGGGAAAAACCGGAGGACCCGAAGAAAAAGCCACACGACCACAGGGAGAGCGTCCAAACTCAAAATATGCAGGCGTCAGGGTCGGAATCAAACCCACGCCTCCTGTATACAGGAAAGGTAGTTAACATCTCGCCACCATGGCGCCCACTTTTTATTTTTTTAAGTTGTCTTCTGAAATTTGCAGATTCCACTGATGTTGAGCCGTTGGAACTCTTAAAAATAATGTTGGTGCGGGGTGGTCCGCAATTTGTTGAGGATTGACATTGGTCGGCGGATGCAGAGGTCAGGAAGTACTGCTCTCGAGGATGATTTGGCCTACTCTTCCACACTGGCCAAGATGTCTCGCAAGTGTTGGGAGTACCCACACTTTACCCCACCACTTGCGAACCGCCAATCGTCTAACTCTGGTCTGGTGTCCCCATTTGCACTGCCGGGTGGACACAGGCAGGCGGATTTAAGAAACGTACCTCATCATTTCAACTGTCGCACCGGGAGATCAAATCAAACCGGTGATCTACGGATTGCAAGTCCAGTGCGCTAACCTCTACACCTCATAGGCATTCTTGATAGACGGAGAAACTCAGGAGTGATGCGGAATTGCCGACATCGCATTAACGAACCAGTCAGCTGAGATTTGTTTAATCCGATTGAGAGGCGCTCTTTAAATCACCGGCCTTGAACGGTGGCCCGGGTGGTTAAGAGATCAGAGCGCTGAGCTGGCACCACTGAGATCCTGGCTTTGATTCTAGTAAGATGATGGCCTTAGCCTGGTCCAATGACTGCAGAAAACGGCACCACTTTTAAGTTTGGTTTACAATTCTTTTTACAAAATTATAGCTCTTAAAATGTCAAATATCAGTTCGGCTGTCATACGACGAACATTCCTTCTCTCGTACTCTGCAGGTGCGAAAGTTCCGTCTCCTGCTGAGGTCGTTGTCGGGATCTCAGGATCTCAGCCGCAGCTCTGTGACATCTGGTTCCGTGGGCCAGTCTCTTACATGAAGGGCTGCATTGCGATGCTAGATTTCAGAACGGATTCTTCATCTATACGATGAGCCACCGAAAGCACAATCAGGATGAAACTGGGAGAACAAAAACAATTTAAGAACAAAAGAACCACCCTGACCCACGATGAAGAAGTCCCAAATAAAAATCCTGGTTGGAAGTCGACTCAGCACACGGTCCTTCTGGAATTCTGGGGTCATTAAAATAAGTTTAGTATCTCTTTGTAGAAAGTAAAAAGACTTGTTTGTCTTAGCGTGCCCAGACCACCCCTTACTGGGTATCTGTGACAAAGATTCCTTCCGTATAAATAAATATTCTGAATCTGAGAGACCGATCCCTGCCACAGGAACGTGCAATTTCCATCACAGGCTCAGGGGTGTCGGCGGAGACGAGCGCCCCTCTCCGCTCTACTTAATCCGAGCAGGGAAGGCAGCGCGGTCTCTTGGTGCTCAGAATTGTCACAAGGGCCCAGTAGGGCCCGGCGACTGCTCGAGGTGCCCAGCAGGGCCCGGCGACTGCGTGCGTGGTGCCCAGCAGGCTGCAGCTGCAGCAGTAGCACAGTTGGTGCTTAGCCTGGCATGAATGGCTCGGATTCCGCGAGCCCTCAAACGACCTCAATTAAGAGCGGAATGCCTCGGGGGCACGGCGCCAACGCACGCGGCCCGGGAGGGGGCGGGGGCCGGTCTGCCAGTCACAGCGAACTCGTCCGGTGCCAGCATGCGCAGGCCAGCACCACGCTGCGCGCCGTTGCTGCTCGCCTGCCCGCCAGCCCGCTCGGAGCTCCCTGCCATCATAACCCCACGGTTGCATTCCCGCTACAGTCACCCAGTGGGGTTTTGCGTGGTTTTCTTTTTGCTCTTTGCAGGGATATTTACCAAAGCGATGCCCTATGTCAGTGTTCTTTATTGCAAGACCCGCGGGCCACTGGCGGTCACTGACGTGCGGCCTCCGACAATACACACAGAGTGAAAACAACTCCCCCCCCCCCATCGTCATCGTGCCGTCAAACTGTGGTGGCCCTTACACTGATGATGTCTTATCGGCGAAAGTGCCCCCCACCCCTCTGAAAATTCGTGAAGTGTACTGCCGTATGATGTGACGATATGCATCCTCCCTCCCGTACCTTCCCCACTACCACATATTCCTCCACGTAAAAAAGTAACTATATTTTACACATCCCATCAGCCGTACAGCCTTCTGGGAGTGTGCACACGATGTGCAGTGGACGTTAAAGATCCTTAGATATCATAATTCACAGGAGTAGGCCTCTGTGTTTAGCCCAAAACCCAAATGTAGAAATTCGGCAGCATTGTTATAATAAAGTACTGTGCAGTGTGATGCATTTACAGATATCCCACTAAAATAATGGAAGGGGAGGGGATTATGATGATAGAGCAGGGAGGCACCTTGACTTTGCGTGCCTGGACCACCCCTCAATGCCTGGAGCAGGGGTCAGAAACCAACATAAGAGCCATTTTTTAGGGTATTTGGTTAAAAAAACCTCAATATTTCAAGAGCCGCAGTTCGTGTGGTTAATACGGGACGGTGATCCTTAATAAATTAAGTCACGAAGCAGTACTTAAAGATCCGTACGCGGCTCCGAAGCCGCAGGTTGCCGACCCCTGGCCTAGGTCCATACACAATCGTAAGGCTCCCACGTGGCTGACCGACAGAGACATTCATTTCAATTGCCCCTGGTGGCGTTAGAGGACTGTGGCCCGTGGAAAGGACATAATAATGTATCTTTTTTTTTAACCAAGGAAAGACTCGCTCACTCTCCGAGTCTCGTGATTTGTTTGCAAGGAGGGGTCTCGCTCGGGAAGTTTGGTTAATCTCAGTGTGGCCCGGAGAAAACCCCCACGCGCGCTTGGGGTCAACCCCGTGAGGTCACCAACGACTGCACAAAAAACATTGTGTTGAATCACGTTCGTATGACGTATGCCCATTCCACGTGTTCGAATACAAAAAGATGTTGGTTTGATCGATGTGTGCGGCAATCACTCTTTTTGCGGGGTGAATTTAAAGTTAGCTGTGCCTCGAGCGTGGATGAGGACGCTACTGAAGGGACTCACGCGAACGTTTTCCAGCATCATCCTCCAGCGGTGCCCTCGCCACACGGTAGTGCACTGCCAGCTGTTCGAGTCCCAAACGTCATTTAGTTTCATGTCATGCCGTGACACCGTTGTCATTTAATCCACACGGAGAGATAGCAAAGCCCTACTTGCTGTACTGCCTCCGTGCAAGTACCTTTTGTGCCCCCTGCAGGAGAATTTCATGTTTCACACCGCACGGGGATCTGTGAGATCCACGGTGACGCGGGCCCGACGAGACCAAAGCGAGTCACCCCGACCCAACCCGCCTTCCCCTTTGTGGGTTCGCATCCGGAGCGTGGTTTCGTTGAGCAACCGGTGATGCGTGTCGCAGTCCGCTGCGACCTCCTGTTACACCGCAGCAGCGCCACGGCACTCGGCCACCTCGCCATAGTGGGGGAGGGGGGGGGTGCCACGGTGGCGTAATGTTAACTATCTCGCCTGGTATACAGGAGGTCGTGAATTCGATCCCGACTGACGCCTCTATGTTTGGAGTTGCATGTCTCTCTCCCCGTGGTCGCATGGATTTTTCTCTGGGTCCTCCAGTTTCTCCCTCCTCATTTAGAACATGCCTTCAGAGTATTTGGCTGCAATACATTTACACGTGATAAGCCACTTCGTTGAGCTATCATTTGTGGCCAAGTGGTTTCTGAAAAATAATCATAAAGCTCAGTGGGCCTTACCTAGTGAAATCAAATAAAAACATAGTTTAATCGTAGGATAGCCTTGCTTCGGTCTTCTTTAACCATCTGCATCTTTTCCGGCCATCAAACAAAGGCAGTCACCTGCATCGTGTGCTTTCAGATGCGCTTCTGCGGTCGTCTGGAAGGTTCTTCCTTCCGATATTAGGAAGCCACTGGAGCTATGAACTTTTAAATAATCTAGATAAAAAACGCATTTCTTTCGAACTGCTTTTTGTGTTTAGTTGTCCTTCCCCCGCACCTCTGATTAGCACGGTTGGCTACGTACGGTGCAAACGAAGTTTCAAAGTTCTTACGTACAGCTGGCCGCTGCTACCTTTGTCTTTTGAAGGGCCAATGTAAACACACAGCCCCGTGGTGAATGAATTGCTGGATGAGGGCCTCTCCACGCCCGGAGGGGGCAGTAGTTGGGGGGGAGGGGGGCGGTTATTTGACCATACTTCACAACGTTGTTCAGTGCCAGTCGAGGGAGGCGTCAAGCACAGATGTGGCGGCATGAGTTCGACAACGAATATTGCTGCACTTATCCTTTGCTCCTCACACAGCCCTGCCGCCTCTTATCACCTGCTACGCATGGTGGTCGCCCTGCTGAGTTTTGGAGATGTGATGAGATCAGTCGTGTCCAAAACAACGTGGTGGTATCGTTTACTCTTACCTTAATAGGCGCTCTAATAGCGAAGACTGTTTCGCTCTTCTTCGACGTGGTACAACTTAAATTTCGATTCAAAGCTTTCGTGACTGCAAGGATTCATCTTCGTTGGTTCTTTCGGTAAAGTCACGTAGAATGAGAATAAAATAATAAATTGATGTAATAAAATAACACAATAAAATTCTCACGACGTTTCGGCCACAACACAAGCGGCCTTCATCAGGTGAAGGGACGAGACTGTCTGGAGGACAGCGCTGGAGCGAAAAAGCCACGCTCAGATCGCGACCTTTAAGCTGTGTGAGAAGAAACAAAGCCCCTTGACAAACGAATTAGCATAGAATTTAGCATTGAAATAGCTGAGTGATTTGCTTGTGACTGGTCACAGAAATGGCTATGTTAAAGTTAAAGCATACACATCCACAGAGGCACCCCTTGACAAAGGAATTAGCATAGAATTTAGCATTTAAATAGCTGAGTGATTAGCTTGTGACTGGTCACAGAAATAGTTATGTTAAAGTCAGAGCATACACATTCACAGAGGCACCGAGTACAAATCAAACAGGAGAATTTAGCATTGAAATAACTAGGAGAATTTAGCATTGAAATAATTCGGAACAGAGGAGGGGGAGAGAGACAGCTGCGAGGCGCTGTTATACTCCATGTTGTAAACCATACCATTAACCGTGGTGTGAGAGGTATTAAGAGTCAATGCCAGCGAAAGAGCTGCGGTCTGAAGGTCATCGTAAAATACAATTAATTAAGAACGGAAATGGTTTAAAACATCTTTCCAATGGTTACTAAGCCAGAATCCATCTTCTCGGTTGAAATTGTCTCTGTGCTTGTATATGTGAATGGCCTCATGAACGAATCTCTCATGGTAGCCAGTTGATTTGCAAAGAACCTCCGTCTTGGAGAAGTCAATGTCATGTGAGCCCACTGAATTATAACAGTGATCTGCCACGGCAGAGGAGTTCGTTCTACCGTGTATCAAGTCTGCTTTATGTTCGCGGATGCGGTCCGAGATATGTCGTTTGGTTTCTCCAATGTAGCTACAACTTCTCTCAATGCAAAACGAATTCTAGCTAGAACTAGCTTCGCTCTTATCTTGGAAAAAATCAGACTTACACGCACCGAACTCGATCAGTTAGACAAGACACTCTACAAATCACACTTAACATTGACAGCAACAATGTCTACATCGGATTGGGAACATGCAGACAATATGACTACCTCTTCGGCTGCCACTATGTCGACCAAATGTAGGGACAATTTGATTTCCAAATTCAATCACCTCTCCAACAAAAAATCGGATCCACACACCGAAAAGATAGACGTCAACAAAGTCGTAATTAATCGCAGTAACAGTTCCATTTCTGATGGTCTGAAATCCGAAGGTCTAAACTTTGCTGTCACACCGAGACACATACCGGTTAATGATATCATTGCCCATGTCGACGTTGCACTCAAGGGCTTGAGTCACATCTCTGCAGACATAGCAAGATCTGAAATCGCTGCAACCCTCAAAAATGCTAAGTTGCCACTCAGCAACATCAGCAAAGACGAACGCTTTGAATTATCTCAATTAAAAAATAAAGATGATATTGTCGTCCTCTCAGCCGACAAGGGCAATGCCACTGTCATCATGGACAAAACAGAATATAACAACAAAATTCAAGAACTACTCAACGATGGCAGCTATACAAAAATAAAAAGAGATCCCACCAACAGCCTGGTTACCAAAACGAACAAAATCATCTCTGATTCAATAGCATTAATTGATCAGACCAAACAGTTCTCGTTGAAACCCTCTGCTGCCAGACCACCAAGATTATATGGCCTTCCAAAGATACACAAAGAAGATACACCCCTTCGTCCCATTGTCTCTACTATCAACTCCCCCACCTATAAACTGGCACGTTTTCTTGCTGATATACTGCGACCTTTCACTGGAAAAACCACCTCTGCGGTACTAAATTCTACTCACCTGGTATCGACAATCAAAGGCATTTCCCTGTCCCCAGACGACCTGCTTGTCAGTTTTGATGTGGTGTCCTTGTTCACCAAAGTCTTGGTACCTGACACCATCGCTATCATTGAAGACCTGGTTCATCAAGGACTGCACACTAATGTACCCCCCCTGGTGAGACATTGCTTAACCAACACATACTTCACCTGGAATGGAACTTTCTACAAACAAACTGAGGGCACCCCAATGGGCTCCCCCCTATCTCCGGTTGTAGCCAACGTATTCATGGAAAAATTTAAACTGACGCCATCCAGACTGCCACTCTACGCCCGACCTTATGGAAGAGGTACGTGGATGACACCTTTGTCATCTGGCCACATGGCCAGCCTGCTCTGGACCAATTCCGCGACCACATCAATTCCATACACCCAGCCATCAGATTTACCATGGAGGTCGAAAAAGATGGCAAACTACCCTTTTTGGATGTCTTAATTAAAAGGAGACATGATGGTTCAATGAGCCACTGTCTACAGGAAAGCTACCCATACAGATGCTTAATTGAAACCGGATTCCCACCACCATCCATCCCAGAAGAACTCCCTCATCAAGACTCTATACCATAGAGCCCAATGCATTTCCGACCAGGAACACATTACCAGTGAACTCAAGCACGTACACCAGGCTCTCAGGGCTAATGGTTACTCCGACTACACAATCCGCAAAGCCATCACTCCAGTCATGAAGAAGGATCCTCTTGTGGAGCCACTCAAAACCATCACCTTACCCTACATTGCAGGGGTCACTAAAAAGATCTCCAAAATCCTGAATAAATACAAGATCCAGGTCCGATTCAACACAGTACATAAAATCCGTGATCTAGTTCCATCTGTAAAAGATGCTGTTCCAGACATACAGTACCCGGGCATTTACAAACTAAAGTGCCTCTGTGGTAGTAGCTACATTCGAGAAACCAAACGACATATCTCGAACCGCATCCGCGAACATAAAGCAGACTTGAAACACGGTAGAACGAACTCCTCTGCCGTGGCAGATCACTGTTATAATTCAGTGGGCTCACATGACATTGACTTCTCCAAGACGGAGGTTCTTTGCAAACCAACTGGCTACCATGAGAGATTCGTTCATGAGGCCATTCACATATACAAGCACAGAGACAATTTCAACCGAGAAGATGGATTCTGGCTTAGTAACCATTGGAAAGATGTTTTAAACCATTTCCATTCTTAATTAATTGTATTTTACGATGACCTTCAGACCGCAGCTCTTTCGCTGGCATTGACTCTTAAAACCTCTCACACCACGGTTAATGGTATGGTTTACAACATGGAGTATAACAGCGCCTCGCAGCTGTCTCTCTCCCCCTCCTCTGTTCCGAATTATTTCAATGCTAAATTCTCCTAGTTATTTCAATGTTAAATTCTCCTGTTTGATTTGTATTAGGTGCCTCTGTGAATGTGTATGCTCTGACTTTAACATAGCTATTTCTGTGACCAGTCACAAGCTAATCACTCAGCTATTTCAATGCTAAATTCTATGCTAATTCCTTTGTTAAGGGGTGCCTCTATGGATGTGTATGTTTTAACTTTAACATAGCCATTTCTGTGACCAGTCACAAGCTAATCACTCAGCTATTTCAATGCTAAATTCTATGCTAATTCCTTTGTCAAGGCGCTTTGTTTCTTCTCACACAGCTTAAAGGTCGCGATCTGAGCGGGGCTTTTTCACTCCAGCGCTGTCCTCCAGACAGTCTCGTCCCTTCACCTGATGAAGGCTGCTTGTGTTGTGGCCGAAACGTCGTGAGAATTTTATTGTGTTATTTTATTTTATCAATTTATTATTTTATTCTCATTCTACGTGACTTTACCGAAAGAACCAAAAAAGGTGGTACAAATTTCGATTTAAAGCTTTCGTGACTGCAAGGATTCATCTTCTTTGGTTCTTTCGGTAAAGTCACGTAGAATGAGAATAAAATAATAAATTGATAAAATAAAATAACACAATACAATTCTCACGACGTTTCGGCCACAACACAAGCGGCCTTCATCAGGTGAAGGGACGAGACTGTCTGGAGGACAGCGCTGGAGCGAAAAAGCCACGCTCAGATCGCGACCTTTAAGCTGTGTGAGAAGAAACAAAGCGCCTTGGCAAAGGAATTAGCATAGAATTTAGCATTGAAATAGCTGAGTGATTAGCTTGTGACTGGTCACATAAATGGCTATGTTAAAGTTAAAGCATACACATCTGCAGAGGCACCCCTTGACAAAGGAATTAGCATAGAATTTAGCATTGAAATAGCTGAGTGATTAGCTTGTAACTGGTCACAGAAATAGCTATGTTAAAGTCAGAGCATACACATTCACAGAGGCACCTAGTACAAATCAAACAGGAGAATTTAGCATTGAAATAACTAGGCGAATTTAGCATTAAAATAACTGAGTGATTAGCTTGTGACTGGTCACAGAAATGGCTATGTTGAAGTCAAGGCCTACACATCTGAGCTATTCACAGTAACTGGGTATACACTACAATATATAATGAATACTACATAGTGAACCAATAAAAAACTAAAATATAAATTACCTCAATGTTATCAATAAACTCTATATATTCTCCAATCAGCTAAGCTACCAACAATAAGTCGTTATACATCACAATGCTATATGACGAAAAAATGGGTGGATTCTTACCCTCAACTTTAGCAACACGAATAGCTACGGGCCCCGTTCAGACGGACGAGTTCATCCATGGTCGGAACAGAGGAGGGGGAGAGAGACAGCTGCGAGGCGCTGTTATACTCCATGTTGTAAACCATACCATTAACCGTGGTGTGAGAGGTATTAAGAGTCAATGCTGGCGAAAGAGCTGCGGTCTAAAGGTCATCGTAAAATACAATTAATTAAGAACGGAAATGGTTTAAAACATCTTTCCAATGGTTACTAAGCCATTCTACGTGACTTTACCGAAAGAACCAAAGAAGAAAAAGGTGGTACAACTTGTCGCAATGCACTCCTGTAACCAGTGGCTTGGGAGATGGGGTTGGTGGATCGCAGTGTGCATGAGCTTGTATAAGGTGGTGCAGCAAGTAGATTCTTGGTTGTTTTATAGGTCTATCGAGTTTGAATGTTCTCCTTTTGTACGTGTGGATAATCCAAGCACTCCAGTTTCCAACCACACACACATTCACAAAAAAAACATTGTGGAAATGGCAAAAATCCCTAGTCAGTATCCTCCTCCTATTCTCCTATTCCCAAGCAACGAATACGCACGTAACCTGGCCAGTTAGCCAGGATATAGCTTACGTCGATGTGCATTGTAACGCGCGATCGGCACGCCGGGATTTTATTTGAATGTCCGCTCGCGAAGAGGCGTGTGCAATTCGAATTTAATATAACCACCGCTGTAAATGGAGGCGAAACGCTCATCGAGGTATTCCTGGGTGAAGATTTCGTCGTTCCGTAAGGGGGTTTTTTGGGGTTAGATAAACGCGTCGTTAAACCCGCGACCACCCGACAGCCAATAAGTAAGGTTTGTCACGTAAACAAAACATGCCAATTAGCTACTAGTTCAGCACACCTGTGTGTTGGAGAGTAAACCCACATTTACAATTGAAGTACCCTGACGTTTCACCAGTAAATTACAAGCAGCATCATCAGGCAGCAGCCAGAAATGAATCGCTTCACATGGGGGTAGCTGTGCAGCCGTGGCTGGGCTGAAGCCATTACATTTATTGTCCCCAAGAACCCATTCACCCCGAGTGATGACCTTGTGCGCGAACCCTGCCAAAAGATGAAAACAAAGATCCCCGTGTAGCCTTAAGTGTTAGGGCAAGTGCTGTTAGCGAACACTAATGAAGGCCGGCACGATACACAAGGGGTGGTTGGCCAACACCGTGCCCGGCTGCCTTTGTCTCCCTAGTGACGATGTTGACACACTGTACCAGGTACTAATTTGATGCCGAGTCGACCTAGGGGAGGCCCGGGACGAATTCAGATAATCGCCATGAGTGGGAATCGAACTCGTAGCGCAGCGCACTAACCGCTACACTACCGCTCCCCTGACCTTGTGTGCAAACCCTGCCACACACGCATGCACACGGCAGCCTAAACCCTAATTTGACATCAACCCATCATATTAATTGCTCACACATCAGGGAGCGATGACAAGTCTAAGAAAAATATAATTGGGGTGATCAAAATGACACCGTGTAGCACTTATGTGTAACAGATGCCTTTAGCTTATATAGACATACTGCATTTCTTAATCATATAAATTACACCATTCAGATTTCATTATCGATTTGATCCCAGTTCTAGGTGACAGATTGGAGAAACACAGGCTTGCCCGTCGTGGGTTCCAACTTAATGTCCTTTGTCCGTGTAACACGTAGAGTCGAATTAACACTCACGACGCACCACATCGTCTGCACGAGGATCCAACGCTTGCCATCGCTGCGAGTTTGTAGGCACGCGACGGTGATGCTCGATTTGGAGTGCGTTTCTACAAACGGCACAGACGAGACGTATGTATGTTGAACATCTTTCGCACCGTACATAGTGAACCGTGATAATCCGAGGTGTGGGGTAAAAACAAACAAAGCAACAAAATGGAAGTTTTCAATCTAGATTATTTAAAAGTGTATAGCTCCAGCGGCTTCCTAATATCGGAGGAGCGTTCCAGACAGCCGGAGTAACGCAAGACGGCGAAAAGAGGACCAGAAAGAAGAGACTCTTGAACTGAATCATGACCCCAAATTGTGAATTGTTCGGAAGAGCTCATTTGAGATATCTCCAGATCCATCGTCCCCGTGCTGTACATCTCACTGTCTGCATCTCGTTCTGCGATAAGAGCCGCAGCTTGACATGCAGTATCTCCTTTCTCAAATGAGTGTCCGGGCGATGCTCACTTCTGCTGGTAGCTCAGAGCCAGTGGTGGAAATTCCTCATTCCTATAATCGGGGTTGGCCTCTCTGTCGAACCAACACTTATTGAATTATCATAGTGGTAAAAATGTTATGCACCCAGAAGGATGATTGGCTGCCATGACAGCCAACAGGGATTTCAACTCGTGACAACCCCATTGCGAGTCAAATTCTTTGCCACAAACCTGACCAGACAATGCCACACAAAAACTCGCTCACACACACAAGACAATGAAACTGAGCACATCACTCCCGAGTGTGGCAACGTGTTGCTTAGTCATTACCATCGGCAAAAAACGAACGCGTGGGCTCCCTCACGTAACCCGGACGCGTCAGCGCTCCAGAAACGATGACACACGCCGCAAAGAAATAACCACGCTAAACACAAGCTCCTGTTACCCTCCCCCTCGACCATGAAACACGCTCCTCACAAAACACAACCAGCACTGGAGGAACCCGATCCGTTTCTCCGCGCTCTCTACTCCGTTGGCGATTTTGCAAAGCGCGTAGAGGTCACCGCAGAGACAAACGCGAGTTAATTATTCGAGTGGCCGCTGTTTTTTTTGCATGCCGCTTGCGTCCAGTGGTGTTGGATATTGACTGGGCAAGGGCAAAATCCCGGCAAGGACTACGGTTGGCCGGAAAGAATTGCACAGTTGGGCAAAACAGGTGGAAGGTGTTTCAGCATTTGGGTCGTGTAGAGGAGCCACTTTTCCAGGATCGAGCGCAACAAATGGGATGCGCATTTTCAGATGCGCTGCTTCTGCGGCCGTCTGGAGTGCTCTTCCTTCCGATACTAGGAAGCCACTGGGAGCTATGCACTTTTACATCTAGAATGTTTATTTCAGTAGAGACAAAACAAGCCGCTGTGTGGGGGCCCGTGTTGTGTAGAGGGGGGGCGTTTTGTGTGGGGGGGCCCGTGTTATATGGGGGGGCCCGTGTTGTGTGGGGGGGGTGTGTTATGTGGGGGGGCCCGTGTTGTGTGGGGGGGGCCGTGTTATGTGGGGGGGCGTGTTGTGGGGGGGCCCGTGTTGTGCGGGGGGGCCCGTGTTGCGTGGAGCCTGGGGAAAATGGCTCGGCCCAGGCCTGAATGGACAGTGATCAGGATACTTAAATGGCCGTGACGGAGAACAGGTGAGACACAATTGGACAAGCAAATTTATTTATTCTTTTTGCAAAGACGACAAACAACAAACAGCTGCGATCATTAAATGGCTCGACACCGACAGCGCGCGTTACTATAATTTACACACATATGTTTATTCGCTTAAGCTTTCATTAATTAGCTGCATCACTTTTCGACATTTGTAGACACCTTTTCTGGTTCCTTGTGCGTGTCCCAGCGTGTGTCCTGCCCTGGTGTAAACGGTCGGTGTTCTCTGTGGACAAACTGAAGGGTGGCGGCGCTCTTACTGCGGAGTATCCGACTCCACGGACAGAATCCGGTCCAGATTCCTGCATCCTAAGCAGCCGCTGTCACCGCGTGAGTGTGTGCGAGCATCTCCGGAGAATTACGACAAAGATACAGAAGCGCACAGAGAGAGATACAAACACACAGACACGACAAAGCACGCACACGCACATAGATACAAACACAAGCACGTATATGCAGATACACACAAATACACAAATACAGACATGAAAAATCACGCACGTAGATACAACTACACATGCAAATACAGATACATACACACAGATACAGACATGACAAGGCATGCACACACACACATAAAAATACACACACGTATATACAAATACACACACACACAAATATAAAGACATACACAAATAGACACAGATACAGACATGGCAACGCACCACACGTAGATACGGCATTAACAAAGGTCAAAATCAATAATCTCCTGCACAGCCTTGAACAAACAATTTGGGGAAAGTGCTATTAGCGAGCACATACCAAGGCTAGAATAGTGCACGAGTTGGTGTAACCTCATTATGCCTTTGGCTCCCCAGTGCTTGTGTTTCCACACTGCACCAGGTACTCATTTATGGTCGAGTCGACCTAGGGGACGTCGAAAACCGGTTTCGACATCACTCGCCGCTGCTAATAGCCATGGCTGACTTGGGTGCCAGCCTTTACGCAGTGCTCACACACACACACGTACAGATCTACACACATACCAACACAGAGTGGGAGTCTCCATGTTGTTGTACAGACTGTTGAGGCCGGTGTTGCGAGCGTGTACATTACTAAGGCCGGCATGGCACGCAGGTGGACAGTGAGGCCAGAGCAATGCGCACCTGACCACCCATAAAGCACACCCTGGAATTGGGTAGAGCTAATTTTACACAGAGTTGACCTAGTGGAGGTCCGCGTGGGGATTAAAACTCACTTGACCACCGGAGTTAATGTGCACCATGGGCAAGGAATTGAACCCAGGTTACTAGGATATCGGTGCGGTGCGCGAATCTATACAACACCAAGGCCTGCATACACACAAACATAGTCACAAAGACGCGCGCACACACACGGAGGTAGCCGGTTGCCTCAGAGAGCCGGACCGCAGTGGAGCGACTACACCACTGGAGCCCCCTTCTATTGTCCACCCTCGATCACCAGCTTGTTGACCGAGTACAGATTGCCCACCACCACCTGCACGCGCACACACATGCACACACGCACGCACACATCTCCCATGTAGCTTACATAGATTGTTGGGACAAGTGCAGTTAGTGAGCACCTATTGAAGCCGTAATGACACATGTAGGGGGGGGGGTGGTCAACAACACGCCCAAGGCCGCCTTTGTCTCTCCAATGCTGATGTTTACACACTGCAATGGGTACTCATTTAAGGCTGAGATGACCGTGGGGAGGGCCCAGGACCAGTTCAGATATTCACCACTGTTATTAACCTTGAGCAAGAATCAAATTAGATTCGCCGCGTCTGTAGAGAGTGCTCTAACCACTACACTACCGCCTCCCCACAAAGACAAAGATCCCCCGTGTAGCCTTTAACAGGAATGTTGGGGCCCAGTATTGTTATCGAGAACCCATGAAGGCCAGCGCCACGCATGAGGGGAAGGTGTGGTTAACAGCACAGACATGCATCTGGCCGCCTTTGCCCCCCCCTCCCCCCCAGGTGCTGACATCTAGATCACGCATCCCGCCAGCGAGTGAGGCATCACGGAGCCAGGCTGGCTGCTCACCGGGTGAGCCTCACTGGCGACGCAGGTGAGCACGTGACCCCACCCCCACGCTTGGCGAATGAGCACGCGGACGACAAGACCCCCCCCCCGCCACACGCGCGGTAATGGTTTGGTCCGTATTCAGGTGCCCCGCACCGTATCACCATTCAAGGAGCCTTCAGCCAATGTCACCGACTACTCCAGCTCCACGTGCCCCGTCCCCCCTAGCGTGCCACAACACACACAGACTCACAAGCCCCGCCTTGCCGTGGGCACCCGCCGCCCTGCCACTCATCACCGCCAATGCATTCAGGGTTGGCCACACGGGCGCCATTTGGGGAGCCACGGTGGTGAGATGTTGACTACCTCGCCTGGCATACAGGAGTTCGTGGGTTCGATCCCTTCTCTCTCCCCGTGGTCGCGTGGATTTTTCTCCGGGTCCCCCAGTTTTTCCCTTCAGATTTAGAATAAACATCAGCCGTTTATAATATTTCGTTGCTATATATTTCCACGTGATAAGCCACTTCGTTGGGCTATCATTTATGATGGCCAGGTCGCTTCTAAAAAGAGCTATGTAGCTCAGTGGGCCTTACCTGGTGAAATAATTATTTACTTATTTATCGTTTAGTTTAAAGCCGGCTCCACTCAGCTCCCGCGCTTTGCGATAACCCCTCGTGACCTCGGGGTGGGCGTCAGTAGTGGCCGGGTGGCTCAAGGGGCTCAGAGAAAATGAGCCGAGGGTTCGAAGCCCGAGTTCAGCCACCTCCACCCACCATGGTTAAACTGGGCTTCTGTGTGCCGAGAACTAATGGACGCCAATGGCAACGCGCGTGTTAATACCAGAATTTTATAATCAAGCCAATTGGTTTCAAACCCCCCTGTCCACAGGGCATTTTAACAGGGGACGTTAATGTTCATTATTGGACCCCCTAATCCACCAAGTGGAGGAGGTGGGGTCAGGGGGGTGGGGGGGATGGAATCCTCGACAAAATCTCCTGCGGAACCATTTCCGAACCCAGGGCTGCACTGCCGCCACTGATTGCTAGTCCCGCGACACGAAAGCAAGGGGGGGGGGACACTATTTGGAACACGTGTGGGGAGGGGGGGGCGGTACATTTATTTTTGCCAAGATGCAAACGAAGAACCACGTCGAGCAACGAGCACCAGCGTGACGCGGAGAGCGTTTTAACCCGATTAGCACGGCGTGGCTACGTACGGTGCGAAAGAGGTTCAACGTTCATACACACATTAACGACAACATGCACACGTACATTAATGAAGACATGCACATGTACGTTAACAACATGCACACGTACATTAACAACAATATGCACACGTACATTAACAACAACATGCACACGTACAATAACGAAGACATGCACACGTACATTCAAGGCGGTGGGTTACCGTCTCACCGAGAGATGACCCCCCCCACCCTTGGAAGGAAGCGTCTCTACCAGGGCCCTAAAATGCGGAGCTAAAAATAGCTCCCCCCGCGGGGAGTCGTCGGCACGCGGCACACGTGACGGCGTTTACAAACGTGGCCTGGGTGGGGGGCGCCGGGGGGGGCCTCTCGCATCACTCACCGCTGTCGCGGGTCACTAATGCGGAACACGGCACACGTGCCGACACTCGCGAGGCAAAATCTAGAGCCGCAGTGAAGCCCACCCAGCGAGAGTTCCGGCATTGCGAGTCGCCGTCTGCCCACAGTGCCCGCGCTCTTTAAGACACTACAGCCCCCCTGCCATAGCAGTGTGGAATTCCAGCAATGGCTCTAGACTGCCAATGGAGCTCGATGAGAGTTGTGTCCCGTTGCTCATTTTGAGCGGGGAGACGCGTGTGACGTCAGGTTCAGTCGAAGTTCTCTCCTCTCTGTGTCTCAGTGGATACTCTTCCCCCACGAGTGTCTCCGTAATGGACCGCGTCTGTTCATTGCTCTCAGGAGACAATTTTCTCCCTGCACTGTGGTTCGAGTGATGACGCCAAGGGGCGGCCTGGTTGGAGAGGCGCGGTACACAGTGCCAGTCCACTCTCATGCAGCACCACTGCCCGCTGCGCATCTGCCCATTGGCACCACGTTCCTATCTAAAACTAACTCAACTATTTTTTATTTTACCAAGGCAAGACCCACTGAGCTGTATTCCTCTTTTTCAGAAGCGACCTGGCCACAATTGATAGCTCAGAGAAGTGGCTAATCATCATGTGGAAATTTATAGCAGCCAAATACTCTAGAGCAGGGGCGTCCAAACTTTTTTTCCCGAGGGCCACATACAGAAAAATATACGAAGGACTGGGCCACTCACTAGACGTGAGGTATACTGCCTCACTTCTCATGCACTAATATTGGCAAAATCAATCAAATGCAGGTAAATTACGTTTGATAATTGAACATGTTTAAAGAAAAAAAGCCTCCATCATAGCTCTCCATTAGTAGATTTTCATTTATTTTTTTACAAAAAAGTTGCAGGTCATTCTCTCAGTGACAGCCTCAGATTGTCCTGTATGAAGGGAGAGACAAGAAGAGAAATAGGGGATGTGGATATTTCAAGCTTATTACACAAATCAATTATTGGGCTTGTTAACACATCAACTATCGTTTGCTAAAAAATTGTCATCAACTTTAATTGACTTAATTTATTAAGTAATTGGGCTTATTAACAAATGAAAACTGCCTGTATATTTTAACTTACCTTTAATGGGAAGAATGTTGCGCTCAGTGGGAGCAGTGATGCTGCGCTTTGGTCTGAAGGATAGCTGGCAGGTCAGGAGTAAGTTTGGTGGTTGAGATGCGAAGGACGTCACGGAGATGGCTGTTGGTCGTTCTGGTTCTCAGTCTACTTTTGTTCAGCGTTAACAGAGAGAATGTCTGCTGACAGATGTATGTTGAGCCGAACAGACTCATCATTCGTTTTGCGTGGCGTCTCATCAGAGGAAACTTGGCCTTTTCCAAGCTCCGGTAGAAGTCAGGTAGGGAGAGAAGCTAATGCTGATTCTTCAGAGAATCATCACACTGAATTTCGATCAGTTCTAATTGCAGACTCTCCTCCACTTCTTTTGCATCCATTGAAAACGGAGCCGCAAACAGTGTGATTTCCTTCTCAATGACAGAAAAATCTTGGAAGCGCTGACTGAATTCTGTCATGAGAGATGTGATCACAGACACATTCTCCCATTTTTGCAGAGAGCTTGGCATTTGGAAATGCGCATTTGATTTCGGTCAGCGTGGGGAAGTGCGCTACATTGAAGTTGCGCAGTTGTGACTCAAAGAGACGGAGCTTCGCACGGAATGCTTTCATGTGCGCATACAGCTGTGGTACCAGCTGCCTTGTAGTCTCTTGTTCAGGGTGTTGAGATGATCAGTGAGATCAACTAAAAAAGCCAGGTCTGCCAACCATAAAGGGTCACTGATCTCATGGAGAGGTCTGCCCTTTTCTTTCAAAAACTTGTCGATATTTGATCTCAGGGAATAAAACCGCTGCAGCACGGAGCCGCGACTGAGCCAGCGCACTTTAGAATGGAAGAGTAGGTCCCCGTATTCAGCATCGACATTAGAAAGGAATGCTTGAAATTCTCTGTGGTAAAGCCCTCGTGCCCGAATTATGTTGACAGTTTTCACAACTGTGTTCATCACATCGCCAAGCTGGATTATCTTGGCACAGAGGGCTTCTTGGTGGATGATACAGTCCATTTTGACAGCCTCACCTCCGCTCTTCCGCACCTTGGCACTCACCATAGAGGCCATTCCTTTGCGCCCGCCTGTCATTGCTGGAGCCCCATCCGTTGTAATTCCACATAACTTGTCCCATTTAAGTCCAGCCTGGTCAATTGCATCTGACACAGCTTCAAACATGTCCTTCCCAGTTGTTGTCCCCTTTAGACTCCGAAGATCGAGCAGTTCCTCCGTAATGCAAAAATTATCAACTCCCCACAAAAAAATTAACAGCTGTGCAGTGTCCGTGGCATCTGTGCTCTCATCACATTCAATCGAGTAAAAATCGAAAGCACAAGCTTTATCTGACACTTGCTGTTTTAAGTTAGCCGACAAGTCTTCAATTCGCCGCACAAACGTATTTCTGGACATACTAACATCATTGAAATCTTGCATTTTCTCCGGGCACATTATTCCCACGACTTTAGTGAGGCACTGTTTGATGAAGTCACCGTCTGAGAAAGGTTTCCCGTGTAGGGCAATGAGTTGAGTTACTTCATAACTGGCTATTGTTGCATTTTCTTGAGCTTTGTTAACAGGAAAAAAAACCTGCTGCTGCATTAGCAGGCTAGCTGCCATTTGCTTTACCTTCTCCTTCTGCTCGGCGCCAGTGTAGGACGTGAAGGTCTGATGTTTCGTTTCATAATGCCGTCGTACATTGTACTCTTTAATCACGGCAATACTCTCATTACAAATCAAACAAACACACTTTCCCTTGGTTTATATGAAAAAATATTGATTTTTCCACCGAGTCTGAAATTTTCTGCACTCGCTTGCAATCTTGCGTCTCTTCGGTTCCGGCATTTCTGGTGACCCTGAGCAATTTTTTTTTCGATTGCTTGCTTTGTGCAGACGCTGCCTTGTTCAAGACAATAGCGCCACCTCGTTTTTAAACTAAGAAGTGCAATACAGTGGGCCAGAGTCCATTATATTTTTAGACTTTGATACGGGTCAATTAAAAATGGATGGCGGGCCGCAGTTGGCCCACAGGCCGTAGTTTGAACACCCCTGCTCTAGAGGCATGTTGATTTTAAATTTGGAGGGAAAAGCGGAGGACCGGAGAAAAATCCATGGCATCAGGGTCGGAAACAAACTCCCGATCTCCTGCATACCAGGCGAGGTAGTTACCATCTCGCCACCGCTGCGCCCGATCGTGGCGGCGGCGAGACACAACAACCCCTCGCGTGACAAATAACCTCTTCCCCCCCCCCCACGGCCGCAAGAAGTCCGTGCAACCCACAAACGCTCGTCGCGAGAATCGCCGAGCGGCAGGGCAGGCGGCGATGGGCAGCTAACGAGTGTCCCCGGCCCCGCGAGACGCGCAGCCAACGGCAATCCACGCTGAGACCGCGGCGCGGCGCTCACGCAACCTCAACTCACGCGGGGGGTGAGGGGGGGGTCCCACCGCTCACCATCGTGAGCTTCAGCAAGCGGGATCGTCTCGCCGCGGGATCGCACCGTTATTTTTTTTAGATGTGAAATTCACCACCGACCCACCTCCCCCCACCCCCCAGTCGCCAGTTTGGGATGAGGAAGGCCCATTATTAAAGCCACGGCTGGAAGAGTGGGTGAAGCTGATTTTCTTGATAAAGATAAATACCTACCGACGCGATTCGAACCGAGGGTCTCCGCAGGTGTCGTTGTAATAGTCCTGGCCAGGCGTGGTGGAGAGTGGCTGAAGCGAATGAGTGAGTCAGTGAGTCAGTGAGCAAGGAAGTGTGCGAATGAACAGCTGACTGATCAGGTGTGTTCGGCAAGCTTTTTGAGCATGGAAGTGAGCCAATAAGTGAGCGAGTGCAAGTCAGCAAATGGGTGATGAATGAGTGAAACTGCGGGTGAGTATATTGAATCACAGCTACCGAGGACAGCAAGTCTGTGGTAGATGGGTGCGTTATTGTGCCAGTGAGAGTGTGTGGACAAGTGACTGTGTGAGTATGGGTAAGGGTCATGTAGCCCGCATGCCCAACCACCGCATGCCTAAACAGCTTTTGTTCGGCCGGATCGAGGGGGCTAAACGGGCACGGCACGGGCTAGAGAAGAGATGGAGTGATGTGGTACAGGAGGACGTGGAGCTGAGTGGACTTGCCGATGACTGGTACCAGCGGTGTCAAGATCGGCCTCTGTGGAGGAGGCTCGTGAAGGACGCTACTGGGCAGTTGGAGGCAGTCGCCCTCCAACAACAACGGACGGCAGAGGAGCGACGCTCACAAGAACGAACGGAGCACCGGGTGGCTAAAGCACAGCAAGTTGGTAGGGGGCACAGGTGGTGCATGAGCCAGTCATCTCAGTCAGTCGACCTGTGGCATCTGGGTCTGCCCCGTGACCTCCTGCCAGCGGGCGTTCGACACTTCACGTGGCCTCAAGGTGCACATAGCCTGGCACAAGCGTCATGGTGACGTCACCGCCACTTAGTGGCGAATGGCATTTGTTGTTGTGTGAGTAAACTGCTGGGTGGGCAAGCAGGGATGTGATTGAGCGAGTTTGCGAGTAGTATATGAGAAAGTGAAAGCGGTGAACCGAGTGAATGGGTGGGTTCGGTGCGAAAGTACGTGGATGAGCGAGTGATTAAATTGTTGGGTGGGTGGATGAGCGAGCAAATGGAAGTATGGGTGGATAAGTTATGTAATTGGTGGGTGGGGGAGCGACCAAGTGGGTGGGGTAGGTAAATTGGAGAATGGGTGGGCAGGTGTGTGTTTGGGTGGGTGGGGGGTTGAATGGGTGGGTGGGTGGGATGAGTGACCGGGCAAGTGAACCAGCTCGTGTGTGGTGGGTGTTGACAGGGCCACGAGTGGTGCACGTGCCCACGCCGTGCCCACGCCGTGCCCACGCCGTGCCCACGCTGTGGCCGCGCCGTGGGGCCCCTAATTTAACCTCCCCGGCCACGCCACTCCAGTCCTCCTGTTCCGTTTTTGTCTCGGCACAGAGGGCACGGCGTGGCACGGCGTGGCATGGTGGCAGATGAACCCTCCTCACCCCCACAACCATCTCGGGGTTCACGCGGGTCCAGCACCTGCCTTCTGGTGTGTGCGCGCGTGTCCGAGTGTCAAGGAAGCCGCGTCTCTCCGTAGGAGAGCATCTCCTCGTGTCATCTCAGCTCCATCACCACCACCAATATCACCGTTAACAATATCATTGTTACCATAACCATGTCTGTTATTACGCCAAGCAGGTAGTAATCACAGCACAATACCGATAGAGAGTCTTGAGACCCAGGGAAACTTCCCTCAATAAACAAATGGCATTGTTATTATTGTTGTTGTTGTTACTCCAGGTTGAGCAAAATAAGCACCACCTCGCGATTGTGCACCATTTGGAAGACGGCACTCGGGTTTGTCGTGTTCAGAACACACTGGTCCCCACCACGTGGACACTTTGACTTGAGGAACAGCCGTGATCCATCCACTGCCGGATGAAGCCCCCCCACCCCCCCGAGCTGTCGCGTTCCTTTGCGGTCTCGCGACGCGACACTCCATCTCACTTCGTGGTGGACACTGTCATGTTCTCAATACGCACGGGACAGCTCATACTTATAAATAGCGCGTGTGCATGTGTGTGTGCGTGCGAGCGCGTTACGTGTGCGTGTCCGGCTGCGTGAAGTACCTCGCAGGAATGCCCGCAGACCAACGGCTGCCCCCAGCTCCGCACGCTCACTACCAGTGTACCCAAATTGGCACGAGCGCACACGTGTGTGCGACGTGACTAACACGGAGGAGCACGCGTGTGGCGTGACATGCGCAGGGGAGCACGCGTGTGGCGTGACTCCCAAGGGGGGGCACGTGTGTGGCGTGACTCCCAAGGGGGGGCACGTGTGTGTGTGGAGTGACTCTCACACGGGGGAGACCCTGCCGCACCTCTCACGCACGTCCTGGGTGCATGCACTTGCGTGTGAGCGGACGAATCAGTGCATGAGTGAATGAGTAGACGATTGAGTTAATGATTGAGTGGACGATTGAGTTAATGATTGAGTGGACAAATGAGTGAGTGGATGAATGAGTGGGCTCTTGAGAGCGTGAGCAAGTGGATGGATGGATGAACGGAATGACAGGGTGAGTGGATTAATGTGTGTGGATGAGTGGATGAACCAGTTTGTGGACAAATGCGTGTTTGAGTGAGTGGACGACTGAGCGGATGATCGAGTGGGTGGGTCATTAAGCAGGTTCATCAGTCCGATGAACACTCATCACACAGAATGTTTTTTTCACAAATAATATTTGTCATCACTGCTCGATGAGGACCTCCCCCACGTCACGTCATGTCGGTCAAGGTGATTATTTTACCATACTTCACCATGCTGGTCAGTGTGGGCCAGTGAAGGCAGGGAGCAGACGTGGGAGCGCAGGATTACAGTACAACCGTGGACTTTGCTGCACTGCCCTCTGCTGCTCGCACCGTAGCCCCGCAGCAGCTTAAAGCATCTTTGTCACGTACAGCGGTGGGCACCCGCCCAAGCTCTACCCAAGCTGCTTAGCCTGAGATCTGACCAGATCGGGAGCATTCCACGTGACTTGGCCGTAGGTCGGTCAGTCACCCCACCGACATAAAATGTTCATTTATTTTGTGCTGGCGCCCTAAAGTCACCGTAGCCAACACGGCCACTCGTGGCAGCTCCCCACTACCGATACACCACCCCCCGTGCACCCCCCCCCCGTGCACCCCAACCCCCCTCTCTCCCCCCCCTTCTACCGTCCCTAACCCCCCCCTCTCAACCCCCCCCCCCCACTTCTCAGCCCCCGGTCCAATTTTTGTAACGGACGGCTTCATGCACAGATGAGTGCTGTGTAGCCATCACCACCCCCTCCCCCCACAGTGATCTTTATTTAGCCAAGACGGGGGGGGGGGGACTGCAGAAGTGACATCGAATTAATAACATCACTTCCGGTTTCAGATCAACCAGAAACACTTTTTAGGGTTGTCTAAAGATTTGCATCGAGGCTGGATTTTCTGGGGTTTTTTGTTATTCAATCCGGGAGCTCATCCCCAATTTCTGCTACAAACCGTGCCATTGCCCTTAACTGGGCATCACTTTTGATTTAAAGCTTTCGTGACTGCAGTAATTCATATTCTTAGCTCTTTCGGTAAAGTCACGTTGAAGGGAAACAATAAAATAATAAAATATATATAAAACAATAAAAATTCTCACGACGTTTCGACCATAACACAAACGGTCATCATCAGGTGTGAAAAGCAACGGCAAGAAACATTTTAAAGAAGTGTCGGTTCGCATTAATTTATTTATTTTTAAGCGGTGTATTTATTTATAAAAAACGTCAGCGCCATGCGCAGCGATTTGGCAGTTTATTTAGAAGGACTAGTCCATCTCTGTTCTGAAAAGAGGAGGGGGAAGACGAAAAATTAATGTATGCTGTCTGAAAGCCACCGTACGCATGAACAATCAATTAAGACCTGAAATGGTTGATCAAATCCTTCCAATGATTGCTAAGCCAGAATCCATCTTGTCTCTGTGCTTGTATATGTGGATAGCCATCTGGCTACCATGAGAGATTCGTTCATGAGGCTATCCACATATACAAGCACAGAGACAATTTCAACCGAGAAGATGGATTCTGGCTTAGCAATCATTGGAAGGTTTTGATAAACCATTTCAGGTCTTAATTGATTGTTCACGCTTACGGTGGCTTTCAGACAGCATACATTAATTTTTCGTCTCCCCCCTCCTCTTTTCAGAACATAGATGGACTAGTCCTTCTAAATAAACTGCCAAATCGCTGCGCGTGGCGCTGACGTTTTTTAAAAAATAAGTAAATACACCGTTTAAAAATAAATAACTTAATGCAAACCGACACTTCTTTCAAATGTTTCTTGCCGTTGCTTTTCACACCTGATGATGACCGTTTATGTTATGGTCGAAACGTCGTGAGAATTTGTATTGTTTTATATATTTTATTATTTTATTGTTTCCCTTCAACGTGACTTTACCGAAAGAGCTAAGAATATGGGCATCACTTCACCGATAAAAAAAATAATTACCCATTGATCATGGAACAAATCACTCCCCGACCGAGTCGATTGTCAAGATTCCAGCAATCACCATTCGAGACTAATTCCATCACGTTTCTACCGTCCCATTTGTATCGTTATTTTAAATTGTACCGTTATTTTAAATCAATCATTTCTGCATAATTTACATGAATCTTGAATTATTTATACTTACACATAGTCTTGGACTGTATAGTAGTCTAATGCATTTAGTCGATGACTGATGCCTGATAACATACCGACAACCCATGGCATACAGGCTCTCTGTTAGCCAGGGAAGGGGGCATTACATTGCTCATTGCCTTGAGAGGGGGATGAGAGGAGGAGGGTATGGGGAGACTCGGGGGGAGTGATATTTACCAGCACGGATTCTCACGCTTGTAAATGCATGAGGATCGATCGACCGTGCGACTGTAAGAAGCGTGCAGCAGCATGCACCAGTCTTGAGAGGCCTGGATGGCGATGCCAGGTATCGCTCGCAGCTAATTACACCTGTCGGGTAACAGGACTAACATGAGCGAGTCGATGGCCTCGGCCAGCCCACTGGCCATGTCACCATTCACCCTCCAGCCGAATTCTATGAATTTATACGTGATTCATGATCGTGACCGAGAAGCGATTTGTCAAGCTTTGTTTTGCTCTGGGTAGCCGTAATGTAACAAAGGAGCCCGGCACAATTGGCACAAAGTGGTATAGAAATGTTTCGAGCACACAATAACGACACATGCGTTGTGAGCTATGACCTTCCTAGCGTGAATATGAACTGTGGATGATGACAAAGGCAAAATTGCAAACAAATACAAGGGGCATGCTCTCGGGAGAGAACCCAGAGTGCAGTGAACATCTCATCGCAGATGTGACGGAGCCAGTGGCATTCTCAGCACGAGTAAGCCACCTCCGATTAGCACGGTTGACTACATACAGTGCGAAAGAAGTTCAACATACATTTGACCTGCATACCAGACGAGGTAGTTAACAGCTGCCACCGTCGCATAAGCCACGTCTAAGGATGATGCGTTATATATGCCATATTATTATTATCCATGAAATGTATTGCCGCCTCGGCACGAGGTGTTAAAGCTGCGCTATTTGTACGAGCAAGGGTGAGAAAGGGTTGAGAATACGATTACAAAAGGTCATCGCGCAAACCGAATGCAGGGCTTGGTAGTGAAGTCCCGCCGCTGTGTGCTGTATAAATAACGTGGCACAGCAGCAATGCCGCTTGGGCTGACACCCACAAATAAATGACCACGAGTAATTTTATCATCCCAATTCTGAGAATAGTTACAATAACCCATATGATAGCTCAACAAAGTGGCTTATCACGTGGATGGCAGGGAAATAATCTAAAAACGCGTGTTTCTAAGTGTGGGAAGGAAAAACCGGAGGATTCGGAGAAAGATCCACGTGATCCAAGGGGAGAACATGCCAACTCTAAATATATAGGCGTCAGGGTCTGGATTGGATCCACAACATCCTGCATACCAGGCGAGATAGAGAACATCTTGCCACCACGGCGCACGGTCGACCTCCGGACCCACAGCTGACACTAAGAGTCCTTCTTCTCCTCGCCACTGCCAGGTATATTCAGAGCGACGTCAGAAGATACTTTCCAGAAAATCGGAATGTAAATATAATTAGGCGTAAGTTTAAATGGGGATAATATTAACCCTATGCGATTTTCTCATAATAGTAATTACCGCAAGCAATGTAAATGAACTACGGGATATGAGTGAAGAACGGTTATTGCAGAATCCACACTCTGCCGTTACGCAAGACAGAATATTTCTCGATGGCGCCAAAAAGGATGCGAGGAGGGGGGGGGGGGTAGAAATGTCAAACTTGGTAATGTGGTCTTCGAATGGATGATCTGGGTGACCGCTAATAAATTATTAAAACTGTAAATTGCCAACAGAGCGGGCTCTCCCCCTTTATTTAATTCATAAAAATGCTCACTTCATGCCGAGCCAATTTACCAAAGTAAATTGACACGGGTCCCCCTTATTGGCCACGCGATGAAAATTCTTAAGAGTCTTGTGGAAAAAAAGTCTGTGAATGATCTACTTCTGCAGCTGTGAGACAAGCAAACGTAACCACGTGGTGTGCTGTTATCTTCCTCACCTGGTATGCAAACGGTCGTGGGGATTTTTCTCCGGTCCGGTTTTTCCCCTCCACATTTAGAATCAACACGCGTTTAGATTATTTTGATTATTTAGCTGCAATAAATTTCCACATTAGCCACTTCGTTGAGTTATAACTTCTGGCCAGGTCACTTCTGAAAAAGAAGCTAATAGCTCAGTGGGGCTTACCTGGTAAGATAGCACATATTTAGTTGTTTTATTTGTATGTTTTTCTAAGTTATTTGCTTACCTTTCTTATAATTTGCACGACTATCGTGTTTTTTTATTGTTTTGTTGTTGTAACGCTCAAATCCGCCCCTACTGGACATCTATGAAAAAGATCTTTATAGCTCATCGGATTCCTCCAGTATAAATATTCTGATTCTGAACTGCTGCGTCACTCAACGGGTACGAGCGTCGAGTGGCGGTAACAGTCTGTCGAACGCGACAAAACGCTCGATGCATGGGGACAGGGCAAGGATGAACGAGCGATCGAACACGCGGCCCCATCCCTTCGCGGTCATCCACACCACTCTCGCCGCGGTCATCCACGCCGCTCTCGCCCCGGTCGAGAGATTTTTAAAAAATCATATCCATATACACATTTAGACTGGGCTTGGATGTGTGGTCACCATATCCCTTGGGTTGTTACAGGCTGCGTGGTGAGTGGTGGAGTGCGGCCGAAATTTATTGTACTGCACTTCAATGCTCCCTTCCTTCACCAACCCACACTGACCAGGGAAGCGACGACGTATGGTCAATCAACACTCACTGGCGCCCGCGTGGGCGTGGGCAGGCCCCTCATCCAGCAGTGGATTGACAAAGGGGCCACACATGGATTTAGGCTGCAGGTGGCCGGGTGGTCATGCAGGGAATCCACGTTGCATCCACCCGTGATCAAACAGAGTTTTCAGGTGTGGAGAGCCAATGGTCTCAGCCCGGTCGGCAACAACGCAATGCCCCCCCCCCCCCCAATCTGTCCCAACCCCAACTCCCCAACTCCCAGCTCTCAGAATAAAAAAAGATCGATTTCACTTCCACTTGTGTGTGGCCAGGATGTGTGGGAGAAATGCAGCGCTCTCTAGTGGCAAGAGATGGGGGGCCTCCTGCCAACATAAGGTGCCCAGGGTTCACGTGTCCCTTGCACGCGACCGTGTGAGCACCGCTCACATGGAGAAAGCTTGAGGCAAGGTCAACTTTATAAGTTCACAAGGTCAAAGATGGGACTGGAAAGGTCAGGGGGCTAGAGATTAAATGGTTTAAGATCGGGGAGGCCTTCATCCAGCTGTGGATAGATCATGGTTGATGATGACGATGATAGGAAGGACGAGTCTGATCGCCTGCACGAGCCAGTGCTGCAATGCAAATGAGACGCGCCCCAGCAGTGTCGCAGGGGCACGATAAAAGCTGACCGCAATAAAAGCAGCACTTAGCCAATCAAAGAAGGGAGGGAAAGGGGGCGTGCCACTTGACCATGACGTGACCTTCTTGATCCACGAATGAATCGTTGGCATTTATTGCAGTTCATTGATTAGATTTTATTGTTTATGCTCAATGATTTGCCGGCGGAATTTGAAAATGTGAATTACCATCTCCCCACAACGCCCCCTCGCTTCTCCCCCCGCTCTTACTCTTAAAACAGGATTTTGTTTTGTTTAAAACACTTGCTATTCGGTTTACTTTTTCAGTTTACTTTATGTTCGGTTAACCGCGGGACTAAAGTTTAAATAAAAGCGGACATATTTTTACATACAAGTGAACATTTTAAAGATGGTGGCCCCGAACGGACGGCGAATTGACGGGGCAGAATTGATATTTGGGGGGCAAAAATCGATGTTATGGATCATAATTAGTGAACATAAATACACCTCTGGCACGCCAGGGGGGGGCTTCCTCGCGGATGAGATTGTGCGCATAGCCCCACCTGCTGGGCACGCCGCGGTGTTTTACGGCGAGAAGGAATGAGCCAAGCGAGAGCCTGAGCTACGGGGTTGCAAACAGTCTGGAGAAGGCCAAGGGAGCTTTAGGTGATGTGGGTTTGTGTTGAGAACAGACAAAGGATTTTCAAATAAACTTAAACTATTTTGAAAGCTAAACTACTTTTTTTATTTTACCAGGAAAGGCCCACTGAGGTATAATAGCTCTTTTTCAGAAGCGACCTGGCCACAAATGATAGCTCAACGAAGTGGCTTTGTCATGTGGACATTTACAGTAGTGGAGGGGAAAACCTAAGGAACCAGAGAAAAATCCATGCGGACATGGGGAAAGAGACATGCAGACTCCAAATATACAGGCGTCTGAGTCGAGATCGAACCCACAACCTCCTGTATACCAGACAAGGAAGTCAACATCTCCTAGCCACCACAAATACAAAGGCCACAGACTCGTACAGAGAATCAGGCTCGGAAAGAGATCCACAAACTCGCAGAGACCTGTAGATGAGAAGGGCTATGGAGATGTGATCGGTGCAGAGCAGAAGGAGTAGAGGGAGTAGAGGAGGGAGGGAAGGATGCGGTGGAGCAAGACACGAGGGCAGTGGATTTGAGTAGAGGTGCGGAATAGAAGCGCAAGGAGGGAGGATATCCGAGCAGCAGACTATGCAGTCGTGGGGCTTCTGGCTGAGAAGAAGATTTCAGAAACTTTAACGAAGTGGGTGGCTTTTTCCTTGAGTATCGAATGACAATAGATTACGACTGTAATTTAGAGAAAAAACGTGTTCACCATTCTTGATGAGAGGGAACATGCCTCTGTGTCAGACGTACTCAGATGGACTTTTCCCATCCACGCTCGCATGTCAGTCATCCACGTTCGGATGTCAGAGTGCGTGTCAAACCATCGACTTGTTCTACATTAAGTTGAATTGTCTGAAGCTACAGATAATTACCTACATTATGAGACCACGTAATGTATACTTATGGTTTTCAAATTATGATTGCGAGCTTGCCTATAAGTTGTGAAACTGCCTTTGTCTCCCCAATGCTGATGTATAAACACTGCACCAGGTCCTCATTTGAGGCCGAGTTGAGCAATGGGTGGCCCCAGCATCAGTTCAAATATTCACCGCCGAATATTGGTTGTGAGCGGGAATCGAACCTCGGTTCAACGGGTTTGTAGCGTAGTGCGCCGACCACTGTGCCACCGCTCAGTAACGACACAAGCACATTTCCCCTCCCACGGGTGTCAGAGAGTCAAATGCATCTTGGGGGCACACGCGCTCACTATTACTATAAATAAAGCATCGGCCCCTGCTGCCCACAACTCTCCCGTGCGCGCGAGAAAACACCGCCGCTCCACGGCCTTAAATCGTACAGCTTTGCATCGCGCACTCCATCTCCGCTCCGCGCGCCAACATAGGATTCCCCCCACCCCCGGTGCCAGCGAGGGCCCAGGCTCCGAAGCGGTTTTATTTGCGAGCCTTCAAAGCGGCGGCTCTCTTCCATCAGGCTCAGCGGTGCGCGGGATGCCAAACCTGATGACCGTGGCCGGGAGAGTGTGGCTGTGACAAAGTGACTGGCATCCCGATTGACCGAATGAATTCGAAGGCGGTTTGAAGGAACTCAATCCTGCGTTTGGCTTTTTTCTGCAACGAGGTAATCCCGGTACCTCCGATTGCTCCTCTCATCGCCCGTTGAAATTTAAGTAACTGTACGTCAAGCTCCGCGTGCGACGATGACGCACCGTGCCTATGCCGGAGAGCCCCGCAGAGTTCTCAGTACAATTTCGTAGGGAGGGTCCTGCATGGAGACATTCGGCCAGTTGCATTACTAGAATTACGATTAATAACAATAATAATTAAAATAATTGATTAATTTGAGCCGCCAATTCCGGTTGTTCTAACAAAGAACCGCTGGTTGTGGCTTGGATGTTTCTGTGGAACCATTAACGTTACGAATACTCGGTAATTTATCTCAAGAAAGAAATTGGCAAAGGAGTGTGAGAAAAATGCTCCTCGTTAACTCGGTTTAGTCTGAATTTAGAGGATTCATTTACATAATCAGGTGGCCAATCTGTACGCAAATGCACTATGTATGTGTTTATGGGGAATTCCTCAGACCGCTGCACCAATTTCAATGAATAACGAGTCAACTGGAAGTGTATGATGTGTAGTTCTTGCAAACGAGGTGTAAAAAAATAAATTACAAATAAATAAATTTTGACTTTCTATTCAACTATTCGGCCAATTCAGCTCATCGGCCTCCCGGCACTGCTTATGCACTCTATCATTTAATTTAGAGGCCATGGCAAGTGATGCAAGGCCTATTCAAATTCATACAATGGATAGGTGTGCAGGGAAGGCTCATGGGGGGGGGGGGTGGTGCTTGAGTTTAGAGGTTGAGATGGAGGAGGTGACGGGGGGCGATACCCACAAAGCTCTCAAAGTTATTTGTTGCCACTGAATCTCAAGGGGGCCTTCCCCACCATTCTTCAACATCGAATCAATAGCGGCGTCACGTGACGAGGGCGAGTGCTGCTGCGAGCGCCAACCTCTGCCCCGAGGGTAACGCAGCAGCAGCAGAGGAAGGCGCCAGCAGAGGGCAGCTTCTAACAACGAACAGCAGCTTCCAGACAGTTTTCTCCGCGGCTCCCTCTCCGCGACCTCCCTCTCCTCGAACTCCCGCTCCGCACGTGCGTGCGTGTTTGGGTTGTGTCGCATCTGCTCGTGGTTCTCTCTCTCTCACATGGCGGCTGAGCACAGGGTACCACCAAAGGCCCAAAAGCGTCAACGGGATAGCAACAAACGGCGCTGTCAAGCTGCGACAGACGGGAGCATCGCTACAATTCTTGAAATGAGCGAGATTGTTATTGTCAAGGCCTTTTGGCGGAAAGAGACGGTGGAAGGGAATTCATAATCAGAATCTTTATCTATCCTGGAAATATCCGATGAGCTATGAAGCTCTTTTTCACAAATGTCCATTAGTATAGGAAAGGCAAGCCAATCACTCTAAATAAATGATAAACTAAAACGAAACTTTGTATTTCACCAGGTAAGTTCCACTGAGCCATTCAGTTCTTATTCAAAAGAGACCTGGCCACAAATTATGGCTCAACAAAGTGGCTTATATCCTACTGAAAATGTATCTAAACGCATAATCTAAACAAATTCCCAGGTGGAGCAGTTGGGAGAGAAGGGAATCGCTGTGACCGGCCACAGTGTGGTGGAGGAGACTAAACGGTGAGCGTCTGGTAGACCATAGTCCCTAACATGGGAGGAGGAATCAACGAGTGAAGTTGACAGGAACAGTAAACTATCAACTAAACTATTTTTCTTCTTTGGTTCTTTTGGTAAAGTCGCTCCAGCGCTGTCCTCGAGACAGTCTCGTCCCTTCACCTGATGAAGGCCGCTTGTGTTGTGGCCGAAACGTCGTGAGAATTTTATTGTGTTATTTTATTTTATTAATCTATTCTCATTCTACGTGACTTTACCGAAAGAACCAAAGAAGATTCATTCTTGCAGTCACGAAAGCTTTAAATCAAAATTTTAACTATTTTTATATTGCCAGGTGAGGCCCACCGAGCTATATTGCGCTTGCTCAGAAGTGACCTGGCCGCCACAAATGATAGTTCAACGAAGTAGCTTAACATCACGTGGAAGTTTATAAACAGCCAAATATATAAATAAGTAGCCAAAAACAGTAACCACAGTAGCGCTTGCAAGAGGGATGATGAGGAGGTTACCGACCGCCGGTGAGCGAGCGAATGGGGCATATGATGTTCTACCAAGTGCAGTGCGGTAGGAACCAGGCATATGTTCTTACCCATTTAAGTAAGGTAGGAACCAGGCATATGATGTTCTGCCCAGTGCAGCATTAGACCCAGGATTCCCCATTATAGGAACTTTTTAAATCACACCTTAAAACTCACAATTGTACAACAGGTTCTTTCCTGTAACTTAAGATTTGAAAAAAGCAAACGAAAAAAATAAAATTCATTATTTTATCATCACTTTGTTCTTCCTTTTATTGCCATTTCAAGTGTAGTTGTCACTGATATCGTTATGATCATCTTGCTATTTCGCTTAGATTGTATCTATAGTCGAGTGCTGTTTTTCTTACGTGCAGCGCTTTTGAGATATTCCAAAATGAAAGCCGCTTTGTAAAAGAGGTTATCTTAGAGCGAAACGTCGGACGTCGTGCTGAACAACGCGCGGTACGGCACGAAAACGCATCGGGGATCTGTAGAGCCGCGCAACCGTGAGAACGTGCGCAGGTGCCTGTACCAGGAGAGCCATCGCGGCAATCGCCTTCAACGGTCCGTTCGGGGAATGAAACTAAAACTAAACTTTTTATTTCACCAGGTAAGGCCCACTGAGCTATATAGCTCTTTTTTCAGAAGCGACCTTGCCACAAATGATAGCCCAACGAAGTGGCTTGTGACATGGAGATGTATAAGCAGCCAAATACTCTTAATCCATGTTGATTCTAAATGTGGAAGGAAAAACCGGAGGACTCAGAGAACAATCCACACGACCACGGGGTGAACATGCAAACCCCAAATATACAGCAGGCGTTAGGATCGGGATCAAACCCATGACGTCATGTATACCAGGCGAATTACTTATACTTTACCCCACCACCACCACCACCACGTGATATGCTGATCGTCCAGCTGTGGTGAACCCCGTCAACACTGCTGGGTGCACAGAGGCGGTGGTGGGGGAGGCGGGACTCAAGAAACCTGCACCATTTTTTCCAACTCCCCCCCCCCAATTTTTGATATGTATTGCTTTTTTAATTGGTGCGGCATCTTATACTTCTTCGAATGCAGCCAACCTCATGCATTATTTACACCAACAACGCACTGGAAGGGCAGAGGAGGCTGACTCTCCGTCCCGATCGGTGTAATCCAGCCGTCATAAAAAAATAAAGGCAGTGAAGCGGTGCCGACAGTGACGCGGCAAGTGCCCGGCTCGAGCAGCGATACCCGACAGACAAGCTCCGTGGAAGAGGGGGGGGGCGAAACGTTCGCGGCATTAACCCAGTGGAGATGTTTTATTAAAGGCTCGTAAAAACACGGGGGGGGGGGGGCGAGACGATAGGGCGTGCGGAGGGCGGGGGATAGCGGGCCCCATGGGGCGTGACGGCGTAAAATACGCGGCTCTCGCCTTGCTCTGTGCCCATTAGCGTGGGGAAAAAACCCAGAGAGAAAGTTAAATTGCGCTCGTGAATGACTGGATAATGCAATTCTCGTATGAGGTGGAATGTGACAACCTTAAATTCCATGGGTTCATTAATTGTTATAACATAAAAAGGTGCAGCCCTGCAATTGCCACTGCTGCCACTGGATGGACCCTCCCACTGGATGGTATTTTAGCCTGCTCTTCTACACTGGCCACCAGACGTCTTGCAAGAGGTGTGAGTACCCACACTTTAACCCACCACCACATTCTACCTGTCAATTGACTACCTCTGGCCATACCCATTTATAATTGCTGCTGTGCGGATAGAGACCAGCGGAAGGTGGGGGGTGGAATTTAAGAAACCTGCCAATGTTTTGCTTCGACTGCAGCGCGCGCCGGGAGATTGATCCAGCGACCTCCGGATCGCAAGCCCATGGTGCCGACCGTCACACCGGGGCAGCGTCCCTCGGGGCAGCATGACGGCACGGCAAGCCGCCTATGGCGCCGCCTCGTCCGGGACATCCGTCTTCAAAAATCAAAAAGGCGAGCTTCGGCGAATATGCCGTGCGAAGCGGGGGCCTTCCTCCTGCGCGTATTACTGAGACCGCTCGCGTGTTCTCGGAAACTTCTGCCTAGGAGTGTGAAGTGGCACTTGCGCAACCGGAGGCATCCGTGAGATTATCACCTTGGGAAAATTTCATACAATTCGAAGATCTTGAAAGGTTTGAAGGTTCCTCAAGTCGAAAATTATAAAACGATAGTGTAGAGGAGTATTGTGAGTAACCAATGAGGGGGCGAGCAGAAGGAGAGGCGAGCGGGTTGACAGTCAAGCATGACGTAAGAATGACGTAACGTCACGGGTTACTTAAGGGGCTTTGGAGAGCACCTTCGGTAACATGGGTGGAGCCGAGCCGGGGGGAGGAGCCGCCCAAAGGGTTCTTAAGGGCAGCCCCGTGACGGAGGCGTGGTCGTCATAGGGAGCCAGGGTAAGGATCGGCTGCAGAGGGTCTCTTCCTCCTCGTCGCGGAGCGGTGTTGGCTGAACCCCCGCTCCGGCCAGACGAGTGGGAGAGCCAAGGGGCTAGCCGAGGGTAGGGTTCGTAGGTGTTGAGTATAGGGTCGGCTGGAAGAGGGTCTTTCTCTCCTCGTCGCGGAGCGGTGTTGGCTGAACCCCCGCTCCGGCTAGACGAGTGAGAGAGCCCATAGGGTAGCCGAAGGAAGGACACATAGTATTCAGTGACCATGAGAGAGTGCACCTACACTGGTGTGAGCGTAGGATGTCGAGTGTAACAGTGTTTTAATAAACGGCAACAGCCCTTATAGAATTCCTCATCTCAGCGTGGTTCTACTGCACGACAATAGTAATAACATCCAGCAGACGGCCAATGCATGATTAGGCTCAAGGATGAACGATTAACTATTAAAAAAATGTTTTACCAGAAAGAACCAAAGAAGGTCCACTGAGCTATATAGCCACAAATGATATCTCAACGAAGTTGGCTTATCACGTGGAAATTTATAGCAGCCATATACTGTAAACCTGTGTTGATTCTAAATGTGGAGGGAAAGCCGGAGGACCCAGAGAAAAATCCACGCGACCACAGGAAGAACATGCAAACTCCAAATATACAGGCGTCAGGGTCGGGATCAAACCTACGACCTCCTGACCTCCTGTATACCAGGCGAGGTAGTTAACATCTCGCCACCGTGGCACCCCTTAACGTGAACCAATGACTCGTTTTGGAAAGTACTGTACATGATCCGCTGGCTCCACCTCCCCGGGAGGTGTAAACGGTTCAGCCGGCACACGTGTCCCACCAAGCGCCCCCCCCCACCCCCAGCAACCCCACGGCTCGCTAATCAAAAACCACGCTGGAGGATCTGTCTCAGAAGGCGAGAAGCAGTCACAATCCGCCCGGCGTACATAAGTCCACTTGACGTCTGCGCCGCTCGTCCGTGGGTTAGTTACTAAGCGGAGCGCTCCTGAGGGTTTACGCGCTCATCCATCAACGCGTGAATCGCACATGCCTCATCTGGATGCCTTTCTTCCACAAACACGCTCCCACCGAGACCAGTGCATGGCCAACCTTGTACAAAACGGTGATAACGCCGCTGTTTTATTGCCAAACACCGCCAGAAACTGCCTTTCGGTCAACGCAAGAGCCGGGCACGAGGTCCGGAAAGCTTCCAGCACTCGGAGACAACCTATGTCAAGGCGGCTTCATCTCGCGTAAATCATTACATGCCCTCATGGTGGTGGATTGTGGGTAACACGATATGAACCATACAATAAACCACTTTAGTCTGCGCTCCTTCAACAGACATAGCAAAACTAAACGAGCTCTCCCGAAGCCCTCTCATGGCTAGCAGACCTCGTCATTTGATTTAACAGAATTGATAACACGGACGAGCTTGTTTCAGCCCATGAAAACAAAGGGAACATCGAAACCGTCAGTCAATGGATCTCAGGCAACCCTAAGATGTGATTTCAACCTTCCGAGTCGCATCAGCAATAGCGCCTGTTATTCCCCACAATCCACCACAAAAGTGCATAATGAGTTTCGTACTATGTTTATGAACATCGGTGAACGGACCCCACGGTGCTCGTGGAGTGCTCTTGCCAATAACAGCAGTCAACTCAGCAGCAGCATTTGTGTAACCGGCCACACTCAGAAAGTTAAACCCTATCCAGTGTCTGCCTGCTTAAGTAAATTGCTGACGAGATAAAAATGGTTCAACCTACCGAAGGCCATTAGGCTGATGAACCAAAACCTCATTTAACGGTCTTATTAGGAGATGAAAACAGACGCTGGTCATCTGCTAATCTCAGACGTACGGTCTAAACCTGGTCTCACACGGAGACCTCCCCATCAGCAAACCAGAGCAGGCTACGGCCACTCGGGGTTCGCCAATATGTCCCGTAATGTTGGTGCCGACTCACTCGACCGCTTACCCGCTCACTCGCCCGCTCGTCCTCCCGCTCATCTGCTCACCCTCCCACTCACCCGCTCACCCTCCCGCTCACTCGGCCGCCCCCCTGGTCGCACACCCGCCCACTCCCTCGCCAGCGTCGATCCGACCAGTTGGTGTCGCCCACCCAGGCCCCACGCCACCTGTGCCACCTGGGCTGGTGGCCTCACCTGCCGGCGAATGACATCGAGGCTCTCCTGGGCTCGTGCCATCAGACTCGCCACCTTCTCAGGTTCCTGCAAGGCGCGGTTCTCCCGGAAGGCATCCTTCACCCTGCGCAGGGCGTACTCCCTGCACACACGCAAGCAACACATACATCTCCACCTCAATCACTCACCATCTCCACTCCAGGAGGTTCATCAGAACAGTAGGAATCTGGGGAATGTTACGATTCGTTAATTCATTATCACGTTCTGCAGAAGGTTGTTGTTATTACCCCACTTGGTTACCCAAGAAAGAGTCTCCGGACTCCTTTTCAGGAGGGTCCTCCAAAGCTTTTGCTTTAGGGGGGCAGTGAGTGACACATCAGGCGATGGCCCTTCTACTTCATAGTATAGACATTAAAAGGGCCACTTCCCAAACGTTGCCTATTATTTCCTTTTCCTCTTAAGAAAGTGTTATTGGCCAATTGAGGAATGTGTTGATTTTTTTTCTGGATAACACTATTCGAGAGCCTTAATAGATGCGGGCATCCAAAAACTCTCACAAACCCGAGACCTAAATAAAACATTCCGAAATATTACAAAGCATCTGTACAATTGTAATGCTTACGCTGAGATTGCTTTCCGAAAGTACCAACAGATGAATATGAGAGGGGGAGCCTGGAAAGAGGGGAAACGCTTTCGCCAGGCAATGACAAAATAACTGAACGATGAAAGTGGGACTCAGGATATAGATGAGAAAAAAACACAAAAGTCATGGTCAACAAAGTTCACAGAACCATTTGAAAAATCTGCCGGGTTAAACTACATCTGGGTAGTTTAACCCAAGGTCAGTTACCAAGGGCAATTACTGAGGGCAGTTACCGAGGAGAAATGAGAGCAACATTCATGTGCCTAAAGGAGAAATGTTGTAATCCGTGTATATAGTCAGATATTACTTGCCATGAAACACGTGCTGAACCACCAACAGCAATTCCACATGCCCATAGCGGGGACCAGGATATTATTCGGCCATCCACTCTTGCATACATCCACAAAGCGGTGCTAGATTTATCGGCCCATTGGGCATTATGATGGAATTACTCCATCCCTGCCACTTTTCAATTGTGAATCGAGCCCTCTGGCTACACTAAAGATGCTGGCTTACTCCAGTGTGGTTAAACCCGAGATTTAAACTTAGGGTCTAAGTGGTACTGGCTCAACACGAGCATACAGCTGAGATGATGACAATGATGATGACGACTGTCTTTTTCCATCAATCTATATAGCTTTATTGTATTACAACAAAAAGTGTTATGATTCGGCCACAACATCCAGTCAAAAGTTTGGCAGTAACAGCAGCAGCAGGTGAATGTAAATTACAGAGATCAATTCCTGCGCCAGGCCACCGCATCTGCTAGACGAGCGCAAGCCACAGTGTGCGATTGCGCCCCGTAAAGCTTCTCATGTTTCAATTTCGAACGCACAGTGTGGACCCTGTCAAAAGTCCGAAGAGTGATTTCACCGAGGAAAAACTTTGGGCGAAAATGGCAGTGAAAACGAATTAGGGGAAAACAAATAAGCACCGACGCGGTGCACTGCCCATCTCGGGCTCGGGCTAACAGACAGGCCGTTATGATCTGCGCCACGATTTCGTCCCGTGAGCATAGCACAACTCTCCATATCTCAATCTCATGCTGCATCAGTGTCAAGCCTGACCACTTTAAACCACAAAGTTAGCGTCTCCCCGCTCAAGTGAGCATGGGGCGAAAGTGGAAGTTCCGCACCACTATGGCAGATTACCAAGTATGAAATAAGAGGGGGCAGAAATGTGTGGGGTCAATCAACCGTTTGCCAGAAGTCGTGCGAGGAAACAATTTCAGGGATGAGAGGAGGCTCACTTGTGGGACTGGCTAAACATGGCTTTTTTCTTTCATTCCGCTCTCTGAAACTGCAGCAATTTTCACCCCAAATCTTAGAGACTATTTGAGCAGGACACAAAATCGTTTAGAAATTACTCAAGAACAACAACAGAGCTGGGGAAAAGGAAAAAAAAATCAAATTATATTTCCCGGGCCCTCTGTGCTGCTCATATTACATTTTTTCACGTATTTCACATCAAATTTTTCTCTCCCTTTCGAAATAGATGAGCGATAATTTTACAGCTAAGGATTCAATTTCTCAGGGCCGCATGCAATTTTGACTGCCGAGGGCTCCCCTGTGCATTGGCACTCGCTGCGCAATGGCAGTTAAAATTGCGGGATCGCTTAGATTTCCCAACAGGCAAATCCCACCACACTGAGCGATGTCAAGCATCTTAAGATTAACACTTCCTAAATCGTTAGCAACACACGGGGGCACCCAGGGCTCAACGCAGAGGTCAAGTCTGGCTGCTCCCCTAGTTGCCTTCAACGAGGTTGCCGGCACAAGCCGCTGCACACTGCTGTAGGCTCAGTGTTCCGAGTTTGGACCATGGTTATTAAAACGAATTGAGATTTCTGTGTAAAAGTAAAATTTATATGCAATATTGCCCCCCACTACCAGTGGTTGAGAGTCATCCAATCAAGTCCAATAATTCATCAAGGATAATGCTGTGGATGCCACCATGTCTCACTATTGCTTCCTTCCTTCTGCCAGATCCTATATCAATCATAGTTGATAAGACTGCAAAGGGCTGCTGTTATAGTATTTTGCCATCTGGCTTTGAGTCTTCCCCTCGGTCGCACGTCTCACAAAGTAATCCCAATTTTATAGACCCCCGGAGGTCAATGCGCCAAGCTGACCTCCGACTAGGGTTTCATTGCAGTGCCTTCTGATTATGAGTCTGGTGATCCAAACTATTTTATTTTACCAGGTAAGGACCACGGAGCTATACAGATATTTTTCAGAAGCGATACTTGGCTACAAATCATAGCTCAACGAAGTGGCTTATGTTGTCATTTATAGCAGCCAAATAAACTAAACGAATATTTCTAAATGTGGAGGAAAATACAGGAGATTCCAAAGAAAAATCCAGGCGACCACCAGGAGAGAAACATGCAAACTCCAAATATACAGCTGTCAAGGTCGGGGTCGAACCCACGACCTCCTGTATACCAGGCGAGGTAGTTGACATTTCACCACCGCGGCGCCCCAAGCACAGCTCCAGCTGATAGCAATGAAAAAGACAAGAGGGGATCAAGGCTAAGATTTGACGCCACCACATCCTGCTACACTTCCTTCCCATAGATCTCTCAACTGCTGCACATGATTTCCAATATCCGCTCCTAGTCTCATCAGGACCTATACCCTGATATTTTAGGTCCTCCCCTTGTAACAGTCGTCCGTTGAAGAGCATGCTTAGTCTCATCACCACGACCGTGGTCTGGGTGCCACTCCCAATATCCGTCTCAGTAACCTGCCCTCCTTCACACACATACCACCCATCACAAATGCCTCTTGCTGTTTATATATCTACGTGGATGATTTAAATGCAAGGATAGTCATACACACAAAAAGCACGTGAGAACCATTTTTTTCGATTCGTGTATGATATATGTAATGGTTGTGTGACCCGTCCAACCAGAAAGGGCATTATTATAGATCTCGAAAGGTAAGCAGAGTTGAGTATGCTCAATGTTGGGATGGGGAAAAGGAATGAGAATACCAGGCGTTGCAGCCTCGTGCTGCAACGTGGCCGGGAGATGACAGCACACCAAAGTATTCCTGCAGCTATTTGCGGAATTTGAAGGGCTAACCCTGTGTGAGAGTGTGTGGCAGGTTTTCTCCAGATACTCCAGTTTCTTACTAGCCCAAACGCTCACTATGGTAAAAGACATTTCGAACCATCCCGATGCAGGACCCTCACGTGTGGGGACTCCGTGAGGGTTCCTGGATAAATAAAGGGCAACGTTACGATAATAACCACAGTTGACTTTCAATAAAGCGGTACCTGTTCTTTTGGGGGCTAGAGGCGTGATATTAATAGCGCTAAAGATACATTTAAACAGCAATAAATATGAAAAGACTGCTAATAATTCCGACACGATGATGGCACAACTGATAAATAACGACAGTCAAGGGCAGAAGGATCTCAAAAATGGCTCGGGCCACAAAGCCACAACAAAATGGGAGTTGTTCATCGACCAGGGAGAAATAATACATGAAGTCAAAAAATACTTATGGTTCCATCAATCCAATCATGTTAAGAACCCTGAGACGCAATTGGAAAGGGCATTCGTATGTCAGTGGATAAGTAATCATAGAAGCACATGTTACGTACTACGAAGTGTAAATCTGTTTATAGACCCGGGTGAGGTGAAGATAATTGTAATAATGATGCCATTAACGGCATCATTGATATTGCGTACTTTATTAACAGTGACAGCGGGGAGGGCAGGAGGGGGATCGTTTGCTCCGTTTTGAGGCCTTTGTGCGTGAATGGCGCTATGCATCTTGCCGTTGTTGACTTATAACGCCACTGATGCGGGTCGCGGGTGCGTCGTGCAGTGCGCCAACCACTACGCTGACCCTCGACCATGACCTTACAACACAATCGGCACCAACCGCAAACACCGACTCTACCCTTGCACCCAACACACGTCAACAGCAACATCCACCACACGGGCGTGAGCAGCCGATACAAGCGCGACCCTCGTCAAGGGTAGAGACACACGCACACATCCCACTCAGCGCCCTATCAAGAGCATAGGCCTGATCGCGCAGACCAAAGCGCCCGGGGTTCCAAGAGCGCGAACCCCGGCGCTGGTCAGCACCGCGCGCCCGACCCCGAGCCCCCGGACCTGTAGCTGTAGCTCGTGAAGCGGCCGCTCTCCCGCAGCAGAGCCTTGTACAGCGCGAGCACGCTCGTCCTGCTGGGCGCTGCCATGACACCTTGTCGGGGTCCTTAAGCTGCGAGGACGCACGGGCTGGGGCGTCCGCGGCGATTGCCCGATTTAAAGGGGGACGCGTAATGCGGCGGTGGGGTTTATACGCTACGATGCATACGTGCGAGCGCAACGGCGTTTTTTTATTTTTAGCGCGCCGAGCAATTGGCCGTAAACGCGAGGCTGGGAGTGGTAGCCTTCATTGTTAACGGAGATTCGCGGTCGGTACGAATGTTGGGCGCGCGTCCACGGGCAGCCCGGACGCGTGACGTCGCCAACAGCTGACGGTCGGCGACGCGCGTGGCTCAGGTGGGGACGCAAGGGCCGCCGCCGCTGCTGCTGCCGTTGTGTGATAAAGTAACGGCACTTTGCTCAATCCACTGCTGGATGAGCTGTCGTTAATTATCTAGCTTCAACCTATTTCCTAAACAGTCGGTTGTACCTCCCTTGGCACTGTTCTGTCGTTGCGTATATGGCAGCGGCAATATGCTCGAGGTCTGATCGCCAAGAGAGGGCTTCGGGAGAGAGTCCGTGGCGTCGCTTCGCTCTTCCTCCTCCACTGCAGGAGCGCAGACTACGGCGGTTTTAACTGTGCGATCCCTAGTTTGGGTTGCATAGCCACAATCGCAGAACTGTGGCTTGTCTTTCATTTGACATCCACGAAGGAGATGCGCACGTCCTAATCACTTGCCACTCATCCTATCGCGACCAACAGTGTTGGGGCGACGCAGTGGCGAGATGGTAACTACCTCGCCTGATACTGTACAAGGAGGTCGTGAGTTCCATCACGACAATGACGATGCTTTTTTAAATTTGGAGTTTGCACGTTCTCCCCGTGGCCGCGTGGATTTGTCTCCGTGTCTTTCCGGTCTCTCCTTCCGCATTTAGAATCAACATGCGCTCAGAGTAGTTGACTGCCGCTTCCTTGAGCCATCATTTGTGGGCAGGTCGCTTCTGATAAAGAGCCGTATAGCTCAGTGGGCCTTACCTGGTCAAATAAAATAAAAATTGTTTATTTCCCGTGAACTTCGCCCATTGATTCCTCATCTCATCTTCTTGGTTCTTTCGGTAAAGTCTTTTTGCAAAGTGCTGATGTCCCTCGTTGGGTGTGGGTTGGACACGACGCATGAAGGGATTATGGGACGGTGGTCAAATGTGTACATGGATAGTCCTCGACGTAGGAACACCTTCCGTTCGTAAGCCGGATTGCCCTTAAGTCAGGCGTTTGTAAGTCGGGGACTGCACAAAATAATTGTGAAAATTCCCCAACGTCTCTATTCAGAAAATTCGATTAAATCGCCACCTTGATGGGGTTCCGCTGTTGTGTGTATTTAATAAGCCATTCAAACTTTATTCCTTTAAAGACGACGTCATTAAACCATGGCACATTTTCCTAAATTAGCATCCTCGGTGTCTTGTGCGTCGTGTTGTTTGGTGCCTCGCATTAACGCCGGGATTTTCACGCTTGTTCCAGGTGATGCTCGTGACGCTTTCGCCATCTTTTCGGGGCAGCAGCTGCCCCACCCCTGCCCCCGTTAGGACTCCGTTAATTGGCATTGATCAGCTCTAAAACATTTACAGCTCATTGCCGCTCAACTAAGTTAACTAAGGCGTATGTATAAAATATGTGCTGTAGTGACCAATGATTAAATACGCTGCCAATAGGTACGTTTGAATTGTTAACGGCTTATAATTTTTTATTTGGATATAAATCGGCACGCACTTATTTTACACCCGCAGACCACTGCCTCAAGATAGTTCCTCGGATAAAAAATAAAGTCACTGTCATCGCTCATCACACGAATCCTTTGTAAAGGCTAGGAGCAGTGTGAAGGAAGGTGCTTCGAAAAAAATAATTAGTAATTATTTACGCGAACGGAATTACAATTCAGGCAGTTTCTCAAACCTCATTCGCTGCACGCGCCCTGCCACGATTCCTTGCCGCCCTACCCACGGCGCATCGCTCTCCACAGAACACGGGCCCGCACTTAACGCCTGCGATCAAAGAACTAAAATCAAGAGATGAGCGTCGGCGGGCGGGTGAGCTTCCCTGGTGCGTGGCGGTGGAACACTCGCTCGCGGTGGGGGGCCTGCCGGCAATGGGGGGCCAGGGGAACAGGGGGCGCCGTGACGGCGGCGTGGCCGGCACGAGCGCGTTGCTCGGAGCGGGACGGGCCCCGGGGTGGCACCGTCGCAGTGCTGGGCCGCTCGTACGACACGGACGATGTGACCAACGTGACGCCGCACATCCTGGGGCTTGTCGGGCGGCAGTTGCACAACCAGGAGCACCACCCGCTGTGGCTCATCAAGGAGCGCATCAAAGGTGCGCAGCGATCGGGGGCGCGCGGCGATAGGGGAGCCCAGAATTCAATATTCGCTCATCAACACCCGGTGTTCACTCGGTGTCAGAGAGCACTTAGTACCCAGCACCCGTTATTAATTAACCAGCACTCAGTACCCAGCACAAATGGCACCAAGTGCTCAGAATTAAATATTCACTGATCCAGCATGCCAGCATTCAATTCTTACCACCCAAAATTCAATAGCTACCACCCAGAATCCAGAATTCAATACCTACTTCCCACAAATTAAATTCCTTCTACCAAAAAATGTAGACGTCTGCACGTAGTCCCTACCATTTCATAGTTAGTACCCAGATTGTGAATTCACACAATTACTCAGGATGCAGTACACAGCATTCAGTGCACAGAATTCAGTATGCTGAATTCAGTGCTCTGTATTCAGTACACAGCACTCAACAGCTCCCGCCCAGCACTCTCTTCCCATTCTCGAGCACTCTTATTAGCACCACCCAACGCTCGCTGGAGCAACGGTAACAAAACATTTTCACGTGCAGTTTTTATCTGGCCTCGCCGTTTTTTCTGCCACGCATTGAAAACACAACCTTGCTCAAAACAACACAATTGGCAGCAGCAACAACGACAACAAAATCCCTTTCCTTATGCAGGCATTTCTGGCGAAAGGAAAATTATTATCATCGCCGCGGATAATTTCACCGCGCTCACGGAATTGCGCCGGCCTCGGTGCACAATTGATGCATGGAGCCGCGACGGGTGAACCGGCACACCTTTATTCTGCCGCCCACGTCGCCATTAAATATTTACCGATGTTGTCTCGGCTCCGATTGCGTTTCGGATGCGCCGCCGAGATACGCTGCTCGGGAATAATTAAGCAGATATTCCTCCTCCCCCTTTCTCGTGGGCTCGAGAAATACTCGCGCCTTCCAGGTTTGACTCCCCACGTGGCAGTAAAATATTTATTAAGGCCATTGTCTCATCCAATGCCTCCCCTAGGTTGGCTCAGCCTGGATTGAACACCTGGCACAGAGAGTTTGATTCACACGAACGCGCACGAATGAGCACGCGTGCTTAAATTTGCGCGCGTGAGTGCATCTGTGCATCTGTACACGTGGTGTGTGTTGGGAGTGGAGGCATCCTGGTTAGCACATTTTTCTACCAACCCAGCAACTTGAGTGGGGCAATGGTTAGCGCAATGCGTAATGAAACCAACTACTAGTTATGGGCCTCCCCTAGGTCGACTCATCCTTAAATTAGTTCCTGGTGCCATGTGCAAACAATCAGCGCTTGGGGAGACAAAGGCAGCCAGGCATCGGACAGGCCACACCAGCCCCTCGTGCGCCGAGCCTGCCGTAAGTGCTCTCTAACAGCACTTACCCCAACAGTCTGTACGGCTATTGGGGGGAGATCTTTATCTTCATACGGGCACGTGCGTTTGTGTGCAGCACGCAAACTAGGGCACACAACCATACCTGGGCCCCAGTGCCACATTCTCAAAACGGCGCTTGTTAAAATCTCGCTCTTACTCGCGTCGGAATAAAAACATCGGCACGAGAAAGTGACGCACGCGCGCTTTCGCCGGCATCTGGCACGCCATGTGTCTCTTTCAGGCTGAGCTGACCTGAGGGAAGACCCTGGCTGGCTACATCTCTCAATTAGCGGCAATTACTACACGAGGCACGCCCCAGCACAGTCTGCTCAAACTTACACATGGGTCGGGGCGGGGGGGGCGGTGATGGCGGGGTGGGTGGGCGGGCGGTGGGGGGGTGGGCGGTGGGGGGGTGGGATCTTGAGGAGAGGGAACTGACAGCGTTTTTCCTGCCGGCCCCCGGGTTGAGCGATGATGCGCCGTACGTCGCGCAGCGTCCGCTAATTGATGCGGCGCCTGGGCTTGCGCGAATGACGTTGGAAACTCGTGAACGCGCGCGGGGGTCCCTGAGATAGTTGAGAATGACTACGTCTGCATTGACAGCCTCTTGGAAGTTGCGTTAGGCTTTTTTGAAATATTTCTCAATGCTTCCGTCTCCTTCTGTTTGATCGGAACGATCGAGCCGTTGTCGACCGACCGCTCGATAGAGGCCTCCCCATGCCACGTGGGGGGCGTGGGGATTGGGTGGAGAATCTCACAGCACGTGATGACCTCCGTGTGATCTACCAACCCCACCTGTGCTGGTGTGATTGTGAGCGTGCGCGCACCGGGAGAGGGAGGTCAGCTGATTAAAAATGTGGCCACAGGAGGATATTTGCTGTACCAGCCTTCATGGATCCCCTTTGCCTACTCACAGCCCTTTGGCTACTCCGCATGGTTCCACTTGGCTCCTGTACATGCGTCCCCTTGGCTACTTGGCGCCGAACCTCAAAATCTTACCCCTAGTGTGGATAAAGCAATCTAACGGAGTGGTCCTAAAAGCCGTGGCCATCTCTTGAAAACTGAATAGCTTCCAGCACGTTGTTGCGAAACGTCGGACATCGCGCCCAACTACGCCTGACAGTACATCCCGTAAACGCATCGGACACCCGCACAGCGGCACAGCCAAGAAAGCCTCCGCAGTAGCATTCAGCTAAAGAATTCGTAATATTTTTACATTGTGTTTTATTTGTTCAAATATTTCACCTGGAAAAATCCCCCACTGATTGAAAATATCGTTTGCAAGGGTGCCCAGGGAGTCGCCCGACTCACCGATAGCAAACAAGTAATGAAACGTACGCAGTCGAATGAATAACCGTCGCCACACGCCCGTCCGCGCTTCACCGCAGCCACCGCCGTTGTCACGTGTTTCCCCCCGCCCCCCCCACCCCCTCGCCTCCACTGGCGCCGCCGGCCACCGCGCGCCGCAGACTTCTTCTACAAGAGTTTCACGAACCGGCGCGGCAACCCGCTCTTCTCGGTGTACGACGCGCTGCCGCCCGTCGTGACACTGGAGCAGAACTTCGACAGCCTGCTGGTGCCTCCTGGCCACCCGAGCCGGCGGCGCAGCGACAGCTACTACGTGAGCGGGCGCCACATGCTGCGCGCACACACGTCGGCGCACCAGCGCGACCTGGTTCGCTCCGGCCTCAACGCCTTCCTGGTGGCGGGAGACGTGTACCGGCGAGACGCCGTCGACTCCACGCACTATCCGGCCTTCCACCAGCTCGAGGGCGTGCGGCTGTTCGACCGCCACTCGGTGAGACACCAGACGCCTCCCTGCCCCCGGCTGCCATGTAGCCCGGCTCTCGTCTGTGGGTTGACCTTTCTGTGTGCACGCATGTGTGTGTGCCATTGTGGCCCTCGTAGATGCTTGCTAACAGCACTTGCCCCAACAGTCGTCGTTAAGGCTATGCGGGGGTGTCTTTGTGTGTGTGTGTTGACCCCTGCGTGGGGAAAGGTAGTGTAGCGTCTTGTGCACTGCGTTATGAACCCAGTGTGCCGGGGGTGGCGAGTTTATTCCGAGCTCCGCGATGGGGAGCGACCGCTCTGCCGCAATCATTCCTGGTCTAAACGCCCCCACCCACCCACAGACTCGCCCATGTGTGTTGTGTGTCAGTGTGTGTCAGTGTGTGTGGGGAGCAGTAGTGTAGCGGTTAGCTCGCTGCACTACGAACCTTGCGACCCAGGTTCCGTTCCCGATCATGGCCAACACCTGGGACGACTATCTCAACCGGTGCTGGGCCTCCCCTAGGTCGACTCAGCCTCAAATGAGTACCTGTTGCAGTGTGTAAACATCGCCACTGCAGAGACAACGGCGGCCGGGCATGGTGTTGGCCAACCACCCCCTCGTGTGCCGTGCCAGCCTTCATAGGTGCTACTCGCTAACAGCACTTGCCCCAAGAGTCTGTTAAGGCTATACGGAGGATCTTTGTCTTTGTGCGCACTGCAGCTGTTTGCGGAGGTTCAGGGCTCAGGCGCGGAGGGCCTGCGTCTGTTTGAGAGCGGCGCGAGGACTCCACTCAAGCAGGAGACGCACACCATGGAGGCTGTCAAGCTCACCGAGTTCAACCTCAAGGAGACGCTACAAGGCCTCATGGGATACCTCTTTGGGGAAGGTGCAGGCCGAAAAATATTGCTTTTGGGATCTTTATCATTACGAGCATGAAATCAACTTTGGTCGAACAAAACATCAGCATTCAATCCCTTCCCTCTGGAACCCAAATTCCCTTTATGTGGATTTAATCAGCACGCTACCAAACAGCTCTCCTCTCTAATCTGCAGCTTTTAGCTCAGCACTTGAATTTTGTGCACACAATCGCGACGCTGTGAGCTGAGAATGATCTGGCATCCGTTCCTTGATGAGTCTCTCCTCTCTCAGTCGGTCGTTTGCAACAAACCCAATTCTCTGCGATTGTTTCTAATCCCATTTTATACTGTCCCTGATCTCACTTCTGTACCTCGTTTGCGACAGTATTGTTCGTGTTTACCGATGGAATGCAAAGTTTTCCTTTCAATTATGACTTCTCACATTCAACCATTCATTGGCTCATTGAATTAATCAATCCCTAATTTAATCGTTCAATCATTCTCATGCAATTACTAATTCACCCATTCAGTAATTTAGTCTTTTATTTTCAATCATTCATATTAATTAACTTAAAAATGTAATCTTACAATCGCCTATTCAATCACCCACTGAATCATTCATTATCTCATTCAGTCACCCCATGAATAAATAATTTTCCCACGCAACCCTTCAGCCTGTCTGCTAGCTTTGACAATATGTGTCTATTTCCATTTAGCCTCTGAGCTTCCCCTGTAGATCTCTTAGCTCTGTGCGTTTAGCTCTAAATTCCACTGGTCCGCTGTCACCGGCTGACCCAAGGTAATTTTTTCACGCGAGACTCGCTTTCTCATTGGGTCCTCACCTGGAGAAACACTCAATCAATGATGGAACCGCGCTCATGGGGAGGAGACCGACGGACCGTTGTATCGCCAGGAAATGCATCATTCATGCGTTCATTCATCTGCTGATCGGGGGAAATGTTCATCCAGCAATGGATGGATGATGGCTGATTCCGAAGATAACGATCGGTGTGGCCGCTAGATTTCAGTTCAGTCCAGGTAACGGCGTTGGCGCTGTACTCCGTGCCGGGTGTTGCCAGCCAAAGTTTAACCGCTTATCCGCTGATGTGCTACGCGGGGCAGGCGTGCAGTGGAGGTGGGTGGACTGCACCTTCCCCTTCACACACCCCTCCTTCGAGATGGAGGTGCTGCACCATGGCAGCTGGCTGGAAGTCCTCGGCTGCGGAGTCATGGAGCAGCGGATTCTGGATGGCGGTAAGAGCATCTACACATTGGCAGTGGCCACAGTGCCACTGGGATCCGCTTGGTAGAAATCCACCCCACTTGGCTCATCCCACCTCCAATCCGTTCCACTTAGATGTAATCCAGTTTTCCATTAAAAACCAGTACCATCAACTTTACAACACTCCACTCCATTCTACTACACCCCATACTACTTTGGTCCATGTATTCCGTTCCATTCCACTTCACTGCACTCTACTCCACTCCATGTTGTTGCGATGCTGCATGGTATAGATGCAGTGCTGGAGCTCGGAAATCGAGTGCCCCGCTTCAGTCTTGTCGGGTCGTGGAGGGGTTAACGAAAACACTTCTGGCATAAAATTACCACCACGTGGCCAATCCAAAAACACAGTATGGATAAAGGATCATGTGTGTCATTACCATAGGCAACAATGATGCTGGATAAAGGCCTACCTAACGATGTGAATTTTTTATATATATAGCAAACACCCATTAAATTAATCACATTGCCATATAGCAATGTGGATGTCATCTTCAGCCAAGATCGATCCTCTGCTGGATGATAAAGGTCTCAAGTTATGGCCATCGCTTACTTGGAAGCTGTATCTGTATCCATTTTATCAATGGGTATTTTCGCGACGGCCTACATACAGAACAATTTACATCAACATTAAAAGACAATTTATATATTTTTTAGATATTGTTTTCCTTGCCTCGAACCTCTGATTAGCACAGTTTGCGACGCACGGTGGGAAAGTTCAACATACATACACACTGCACTTTGAACTACTATATACTACTGTTGCATATGCCGGGTCTTGAAAATTTAATGAAAATAATAAAAATTAAATGAAAGTTGGAAAAATGTGTAAATATCCGAATTTATGTTAATTGTGTAATTATGTGCATGCATTATGTTAATTAGATATATGATCATATTAATTTATGCAGATGTGTGTGATTATGCTAATGCAAGCCGTTATGATAATTAGGCCCTGCCTCGCTGTCGAGGGTCGTATCATCGATTGGGATAATACAATTAATTGTATGAAGTTATGCAGGTGTGCTGTAAGTGTGCTAGATTAAGCTCGGCTTCGTTGTCTAGGTTCGTATTATCGATCGGGATAATACAATTATTCTTGCTTTAACATTTACTGATTATGTATTAGTGTGTTATGTCAGGTCTCCAAATTCAAATCTCACCGCAGGACACAGTTCTTATAATTAAGATTATTATGCATGAACTTCAGAAGGAACCACTCAGACACTTCTGTGTTAAGCAATTTTAATTTCTAAACAAAACCTTAACACTCTAATATGCAAATTCTTATGCTTGAAATTGTCAACATACTACTCCAGGTGTTCCCCTCATTGATCCATACATTTAACCCTCAATGGTCACGTTTGTTAACTGGGTAACAGTACAATTGATTATTCCTCAGAGTACGCGAGCATACATGGCGAGAGGAAAAGTCATTAAACATTCATGCAATGGTATTCATACGAAGGGCAATAAAGAAACATGTCCCGAAGGCAAGAGTAGTTATCAATTAATTCATTGGTAAGATTATGCAATTAAAAAGAAAATATGAACGACTAAAATACTTCTAAATGACCGTATCCACGTAACTCAATGGGCAGCAATGTTCTTCACGATCAGTTGATATTTAATGCACCACCTTGGAATGGCAACCCTTCTTGAAACACAAAGATAACTTTTTGAAACAATCTTATTTGTCCCGATATGCGTGTTGTGTGTCTTCTTTGCCACTTGTTCAATTCTTTGTGTAAAGCAGACGCCGGGTGATGCGTCGTGAGGGTGTGAGTGTGGGGGAGGGTCATACAAACAGCTTCGTTCTCTCTTGCTCGGGGCGGCCACAGTTTCTGTCCACAGCTGGGTGGAAGAGTCGGCACGACGCTCGCCGTCTGTGCGAGACGATCCGTCGTCAGAAAGCGCCCGCAGCTCGTCTGCTGGCTGCAGTTCCTCACTCTTGTCTTGGTTCCCAGCCGGTGCTGGTCGGTGTGCGTGTGGGTCGAACCCACGGCGCGCTCGCTGGCGCTGACACTCCTGCTCACGGGCGGCTGGTCAGGCTCTTTCCCCTGCTGGATGAGCCGAGTCGGCACAACGCTTGTCCGCTGGCAGCTGTCACCCTTGCTTGGTGGTGCTGGTGGCGCTGCTGCGCACTCTCTCTTGCTCCGTCTCTCTCTCTGGCGATGCTCGATTGCGCGTGCAGCTCTTCACCCTTCTTCCAGGAGGGCTCTTGCTGTGAGTTGCTCGTCGCTGGCTGGATCACTCACTCTCAAAACTTGGAAATTGTATTTGCACACCTCTTACACAACTCTGATAGCTTAGTACGATACAGCTTATCGCAATCCTCGATTCTGCAAGCGACTCAAAACATCAGGATGAATGTAGAATACACTTCCAGCGATACTCTGTCGGTCCATGCCTAACTCAGCACCTAACATCACCTCGCCCCTCTTCTCTGCGAGACACAGCACCCATTGCTAATGTCTCGAGGCCATGCCCCAGAGCTGGCTTGCTGTCCCTTGCCGAGCTTAAATGTGAAATTCTCTCTCCTCTCTCCGCGTCTCTTGCGAGAGAGAAAAAAACAGATGTCCTCTGTCACCGTCCTCCTCCCGTGGCAGCAGCGGTCTGGCTGCCCCCCCCTTTTGACCTTTGACTGTTTTACCATCACATTTTGTTTGTTTGCATTCCCAACCTCTCTCTTCGTGGTTTCTCCTATTAGGGAGGGGAGGCACTCTCCCTTCATACGTATTTTATGGCTACCATGTGTTTGTGTCAAATTGTTGAAGACAAAGGTGGCCGGGGAGGCTCTGATTTCATGGAATACATTATCTGGTCTTGTGTGTTTGACCTATTTCTTGTATCTATTTTGAGTTACCCTAGGTCTCATCTCTTATGATTATTATTTGGTTTATGTTTAACCAAGATTTGTAATGTCATTAGTTGTTACCACCGGTATTTCAAGGGTTTTATTACTTTTTGCTCCCTATCTGCATCCAGGGATTCGTGCTTTTTATTCTCGAGGTCAGAGATATAGCTTAGTTTGGAATTAAGCTTTCGTGATTGCAGGAACTCATGTACTTTGGTTCTGTTGGTAAGTCACGTAGATAGAAAGATACAATAAGAAATAATATAAGGAATACTGCAGTCTATAATGTCGTCTTATTCTTATAGCCAAGCTTCAACTTTTTCCATACAAAAAAAATATATCAGTTATAATGTCCGTTTGCCCTGTGCTCTGTGTCCGTGCCTGTGATTCTGGATATTTGTTTGTGAACTTTCCTTTGGCAATCTGGAGATTTTGCAGATAGTCGTTAACCTCCCTTTGCCCCGGAGTTTATTATTTAATGGCCTTTTACGACCTCCAGATGTTTGTGGGAGGTAGCGGGTTTGAGGGGTTTATTTATGTATTTTATCGATTATTATATTTAAAAAATAGCAGAATTATTTTTAATAGCAATGTTTGGAAAAAGGCCTATATATACAACACTACACTACTATACACAACTTTGCACTACAGTATACATTACACTACTAGACAATACACCACTATACTATATCGAAAACTCATTTCTTTAGAACTGCTTTTTGTGTTTAGTTTGTTGTCTTTCCCCCGCAACTCCAATTTGCACAGTTGGCTACATACGGTACGAAAGAAGTTCAACATCTCCATGCTGCCAATGCGTTGGTAATGTCTTAATCACCTCAAAGAAGCTGAAAGTAGTTTGAGCAAAACGTTGTACGTTGGTGTTGAATCCAGGTGTGAAAAGTCTAAAACCACCAGTGAGGAGATTTATTGGTCAGAATTTGAATGAACATGTTGGCTACGTATAAATAACATCGTGCCAAGCGTGGCAATCTTATCGGGTGTGCGTAAGGGTTTAATGGCGCTAATTTTGGCAAAAAAACCACCACTACCACGTGGCCTAACCCAAAAACAAATATGGATCATTGCACTGGCTACAAAAACCGACATTTTGAGTACCGCTTGTTGCTCGCCGCTTGGCGTTTTGGGCCTGTGGGCCTGTGCTTGGCAAACTGTGAAGAAAGAAAGATAAGAAAAAATGGTACCCCGATCGTGGAGTTGAACCCACGGACTCAGCTTGGCGGTTCGGCGTCGGTCCCGCGAGGCTTCGCCGCCACGCCGGCCCCGCGGTGGGTGCGGCCGCGTGACGGGCGTCCCCGCAGCGACCTTGCCACGGGTTACTGATTGCGCCGCGGTGGCTATTGGCATCCACGAGCAGGACATTTGTACCAGAGGACGGGCGTGGGGGCGGCGTGCTGGGGGGTGGCGAGTTTATTCCGGGCTCCGCGATGGGGGGGGGGTGACCGCTATCCCCCAATCAGCCCTGGTCTAAACGCCCCCAACCCACCCACAGACTTGCCCGTCTGTGTTGTGTGTCAGTATGTGTCAGTGTGTGTGTGGGGAGCGGTAGTGCAGCGATTGGCGTGCTGTGCTAAGAACCTGGCGACCCGGGTTCCATTCCCGCTCACGGCCAACGCCCGTGATGATTATCTGAACCGGTCCTGGACCTCCCCTAGGTCGACTCAGCCTTAAATGAGTACCTGGTGTGGTGTGTAAACATTGCAACTCGGGAGACAAAGGCGGCCGGGCGTGGTGCTGGCCACCCACCCCCTCACCGTGCCAGCCTTGATAGGTGCTCACTAACAACACTTGCCCCAACAATCTGTTAAATGCTGTACGTGGGACCTTTGTCATTGTGGGATTGATATAGCAGCGGTTAATGCTCCGCACGCCAGAGTTCGATTCCCACTCAGAGCCAAAATTGGTGACAAATATCTGAACGGGTCCCGGGCCTTCCCCTAGATCTATTCAGCCTTAAATAGGTACTTGGTGCGGTGTGTATACATCAGCATTGAGGAGACAAGGGCGAGTGGGCAAAGCACTGGCCACACCATCTTGTATGCCGTGCAGACATTAATAGGCGCTTCATAACAACTTGCCTCAACAGGCTCTATGGAAGCGAGGGTGTGGGGTGTGTGTGAATGTGCGTATGTGTTGTGTGTATGTGTTGTGTGTATGTGCCTGTGTGCATGTGCCTGTGCGTATGCTTGTGCATGTGTGTGTGTGGGTGCGTATGCTTGTGCATGCGTATGTGTGTGTGCCTGTGCGTATGCTTGTGCGTGCGTATGTGTGTGTGCGGGTGCGTATGCTTGTGCGTGCGTGTGTGCCTGTGGGTATGCTTGTGCGTATGCTTGTGCGTGCGTACGTGTGTGTGCTTGTGCGTGCATATGTGTGTATGCGGGTGCATATGCTTGTGCATGCGTGTGTGTGTGCGTGCTTATGCTTGTGTGTGCGTGCTTATGCTTGTGCATGCCTACGTGTGTGTGTGCATGCGTATGTGTGTGTGCACGTGTGTGTGGTTTTCTTAAACAGCCGCTTTCTATCCGAGATTGGATTTTTTTCCCCAAATCAATTGAACGTAGCTGTCCCAGTTTAAAATAATATGAAGGCGGATAAATAAATAAATAAACATCACTAACGAAAGGTCACCTCGGAAGGCCTTTATCCGAGCATGTTTGATTTGCTGTGCACTCCTGTTTTCACGAGAAACTTAAATTCATGTTGGAATCTCAATGGTACGGATAAATACTGGCCATCACTTTTTTATTTTCAGTTTTAAAGGCCTGTAATGTTTCCCTGCTGTTTGCTTTTAGCTGGGTATTTTCAATGTGCGAGCGCGTGAGAGAATGGTGAATGCGTGAGTGAATTAATGAGTTACTGACTCTGTGAGAGAGTGACTAATAGAGTGAGTGAATGGGTTAAATGCGTGAATGACTGAATGAGTGGGTTACTAATTCAAGGAGAGAGTGACTAATTGAGTGAATGTGTGACTGAGTGGGTTACTATATCAATGAGAGAGAGTGACTTAAGTGAGCAAATGGGTGAAAGCGTGAACGATTGAGTGAGTTACCGATTGAATGACGGAGTGACTAAGCGAGTCAGCGGACGAATTCATGATTGGGTGAATGAATGAGTGGTTCAAGGAATGAGCACGAGTGGGCTCGTGATTAATCGACTGAGTTCGCAAGTAGCACGGGGTGGGTGAGCGAATAAACATGTGAGAAACTGCATGTGTCAACGAGTGAATAAATTACTACAGTAAACCCTCGCTAAGCGAGAGTTCTGGATTCGAGGGTTTTGCACATTCGCGAGTTTACTAAGAGTATAACAATTCCCTATCCGCGACCCGCCAGACTCCAGTGTTCGTGAAACGTCAGACCCCCGACACGAGGGAGGTGCGTACAGAATGTTGTTACATTTGAAACGGTCTGTGAAGATTAGGCACGCTCCCTCGGCTGCCTGCTCAGTCCACTGTCTCGCAGTTAGCCTCCTTTGAACTCGCTATTGTGCAGTTTTACTTCATACGTACTTAGAGTTTTACAGACTCGTTTATACATTTTAGTATGAACGAGTTGACTTGTGAGGTCCATTAAAAAGAATGCGAATGCAATCAGGGAAAGTGTTGCGGCTAGCGCTCCCCAGAGTGCTAACATAACAGCTATACGGTGTTATCAAACGCCTGCATCTCCCGAGGAGTCATCCTCCTGAATTCCTCACCACCACCTTCATGTCGTCAAATCATTATCATCAAAGGTAATACAAAAAAAACACATTGTTCTTTATAATTTATAACGTATTTATTGTAGTCATCGTTTTTAAACATTTACCATTCCCCCCCATGTTCACTCGTACCAGGAACGTAACTACATTTTTTCCCATTGGAGCGAGGCTTCTGCGCTCATGAATTCTGCATTTGCAAGCGTTGTCAAGAACGTGACTCTTGCGGTTAAAGAGGAGGGTTTTATAGTACGTGTATGATTGAGTGAAGGAGTGAATAAATGAGTGGGTGAGTGATTTTGTCAATGTGTGTGAATGAATGGGTAAGACAGTGAACGACTATGAATTTGTAAACAGTTGAGTGAATCGGTGGGTGATGGAGTGAACGAGTGAGCCATGTATGTAAATGAACGGACCGAGCCGGTGTGTGATATGGTGTTTGAATGGAGTAGATGTAAGAATTAATTAATTAATTGGTGGGTCAATGAATGGATTTAATTGTTTGGCGACACAACGATCTATCCGTCTCCTGCCCACGAGGATGGTTTCATCAAACTGTGACTGTTTCATCACATTGACTGTCTGTGTTTCATCACACTGACTGTGTTTCATCACACTGACTGTGTTTCATCACACTGACTGTGTTTCATCACACTGACCGTGTTTCATCACACTGACTGTGTTTCATCACACTGACTGAGTGCGTTTCTCCAGGTTGACGACCCATTGAGATGGCGAGTATCGTCTAGAAGGGGGGTGATGACCCATGGGTCAGCCAGTGATAAGAGGCCGGTGGAGCTTAGAGCTGAAATTGCACAGAGCAAAGGGGTCTACAAGGGGGGGAGCTCGAGTAGCTCAATGGCAGCGATAGACAAATATTGTCAGAGCAAGCGCAGAAAAACAAGGAATTGCCATTGCGAGTCACTGCGCACACACAGGCTGAAGGACTGCGTGGGTAAATGAACGATTGAATTGACGAGCAAGTAAATAAATTAATGTGTGGATGAGAGTGAATGAATTTATGCAAACCAACACACCTGAACACGACCGTTTGTGTTATGGTCGAAACGTCTGAGAATTTTTATTGTTTTATATATATTTTATTATTTTGTTGTTTCCCTTCAACGTGACTTTACCGAAAGAACTAAGAATATGAATTACTGCAGTCACGAAAGCTTTAAATCAAAATTTAAGGTTTGTGATATCCAAAACCTGACTATGGCTTGGGAGACCTTCAGATCAACATTTCTCCAAATTCTTAATAAACATGCTCCGTTGGTTAAATTTAAAAATAAAGGCCACCGTCCACAATGGTTTGATCCTGTAATTACTAAGCTAATGAAAACTAGGGACAAGGCTTGGGCATCTGCTCATAAAAGTAACTTGGTAAATGACTGGCTAGAATACAGGATTTTAAGAAATAGATGCGTCAAAAAAATACGACATGCAAAAAATGCTTTCTTTTCAACTCTCCTGGAATCACATGGCAATGCCAGGATCTTCTGGAAAACAATCATATGCATTGAAAAGACATCCAAAACAGATAATCTGCCCGTTGCGTTAAACCGAAATGGGGAGTATTTTTCAGATCCCCCAAAAAGTCGACAATTTTAACCTTCGTTTTTAGGAAGCTGGTGACCTTTTCGAAAATGTTTTGGGAGTAACCCCAGCTCGTGCAATTTCGGAAACCACCTACCAAACATTAAACATTTTATTTCCAGCATATACACGAAAATAATGTTCTAAAACAACTGTCCAACCTCAAAGGGTCCTCCGCTACCGGTGCGGACAGTATTCCAGTTTTTACTTTGTTAAGTGTTGGTCACCTAATATACAAACCAATAGCCCATATTTACAACCTATCCATCAAAGAAGCATCAGTACCTATGGAATGGAAACACTCCTATGTTCGTCCACTTCACAAAGGAGGCCCGAAAGATGATCCAAATTACTACCGACCGATCTCAATTTTGTCTCCGTTAATGAAAATTTTTGAAAAATTACTAAACTATCAAATTAGCAGTTTCTTGTCGGCAAACAATATATTGATAAAAAAGCAGTACTGCGCCAGTCTTTTTCTTGACTTATCAAAAGCTTTGATACAGGAGACCACAACATCTTGCTAAGTCAGCTAGGTTTCCTCCGTTTCTCCGAACACGCAGTAAAATGGTTAAAAAATTACCTCTCTTCTCGCACCCAAACTGTCTTCTCAGATGGTTGGAGGTCAAACAGTGTTAATATAACAAAAGGGGTTCCACAGGGTTAAATCCTCGGCCCCCGCTTGTTCTCTCTTTATGTTAATGAATTAGGCACTGACCTGCATCATTCCAGGGTAAATCTTGTTGCAGATGACACGATACTGATTACTGCTGGCCGCTCTCCTGATGACGTGATTGCTAGGCTCCAGGGTGATTTCAACAAACTACAACATCAGCTGGTTGCTCTTAAACTAGTCCTGAATACCACCAAAACCAAGGTACTATGCTTCTCACCAGGACTAAAGCAGGACGTGATTTTTCCCCAATTACATTCAAAAGATAATTATCAAATAGCGTCAAGATCTATAAGTATCTTGGGGTCATCCTTGATTCAAAACTGAATTTTCTAGAACACATTGATTATATTGCTAAAAAAACAAAAATAAACCTTGGTTTTCTGTATCGACACATACACTGTTTTCCACCTATGTTCCGTTTGGAATTGATAAAAGCTACCATAATGGCTCTACTTGATTACTGTGACATCGTTTATAAATCAGCACCCAGTACTGTTCTGAAGAAGCTTGACTCAATATATCACTCAGCCTTAAGATTTGCATTGATCTGCCCATATAGGACCCACCACTGCGATCTCTACATTGGGTCAAACTTAACATCTATTAATGATCGACGTCTTATGCATCAGATATTATTTATTTACGATGTACTTACAAAAGAATCCGCAGATTACCTCATGGATCTCCTTATTGTTTCGGAAAACAAATATTAGCTAAGATCTTCGCTCATTTACTTGCTTCGCATTCCTAATTGCCTTACAAATACTGAAGACAGGGCTTTTGCTATAGATGCCCCCAGGGTCTGGAATGCTATCGCAAATAAACTCCAGCTTGGATCATTACCAACAAGACAATCACTCAAAAATTCTCTAGAGGAGTCGTACAACCATAGCTGCCACTGCTATCCTGTGACCTGAAATCTAAAATATAGCTGTAGATGACCGATGTATGAAATTATGATGTATTGTGATTATAGTACGCTGCTACTGCTATTGTTAATCCGGCTGTTATGGATTGACATGCAGCTAGCGAAGGATGCTAGGTTTAGTGATGTGTGTTGTGTGTGTCGCTATTGTAAACTTTTAATCACATTTGTTGGGAAAACTGTTACATTGTTTATAAGCATTGTTTTAGTAAGTTTTAGAGGGGCTTGGTTTGGCCCGATTTTTTTATTTAGTATAGATTTATACTTAAAAGTTTGATCTGTATTGTATTATGATTGTTATTGGGATCACACATCGAAATGGAATTTTTTAGCATTTTTTGTGTGCAGCATGGACGGGTGGTGCTTTTTCTGTAGGATTGTATTGTTTATGTATGTGATATTTAGAGTTGTGTACAATTAATTTTAGGTGTATCTTGTAATTTTATTGTTTGTTGCAGTTGCACCCAAATCAAGTGCCGAATGGCTCACAGGGTAAATCCTAATAAATGAAACTGAAAAACTGATTTAATGAGTTTCCCCCTGTTGCATGTGCCCAGCGGGAGCTGCTGACTATTGGTGGTGCTACAGATTAAATTGTTGAGTAAATGATGAGTGAGTAATTAGAATGATCTCTCCCTGTCTATGCTCAGCGGGGGCAGCGGACCGCGTGGGTTGGGCGTTTGGCGTGGGGCTGGAGCGTCTCGCGATGGTCCTCTACGGCATTCCCGACATCCGCCTCTTCTGGAGCTCCAACGAGCACTTCCTGCGGCAGTTCCGCATCGACAGCATCCACACACCCATCCACTTTCAGGTCAGAGGGTGCCCCCGAGATGTTAGCTACCTTGCCTGGTGTACAGGAGGTCATGGGCTCGATCTCGACCCTGACGACGCCTATTGTATATTTGGAGTTTGCATGGCTCTCTCTCCCCGTGGTCGCGTGTATATTTTTCTCGTGGTCCTGAGGTTTTTTCCTCCACATTTAAAATCGAGATGCATTTTAGAATCTTTGGATGATATAAATATCCACATGATAAGCCACTTTGTGGCTATGTTGCTTCTGAAAAAGAGCTATATGGCTCAGTGGGCCTTACCTGGTAAAATAAAAATAGTAAATACGAGAAGTGGCAATGCATCTGTCAATTGTCACCAATTAATATGTTCACAAAGTGCACACCGAATCGTGCATGTAAAAATATATGACATGATTTATGCAAATTATATGATAATGTGACATGTAAACTAATGGGCCGAACGAAAGAGAAAAACCGAAAGAAACGAGACGGAAAATAACTAGAACAAACACTATTTATCATTGAATCGCGATCCTGAGATAAGTCCAAGCCATTTGATTTGTTAATTATTCATACGTAATTGTACAATTGTTACAAATTGTACCAAAGACCGGCTTATGTTCATTGAGCTGCAGCTGAAGAGTGTTTAATCAATCTATTTCATACCGGAAGTGCACCAAAGCACAAACACAATACAATGAAAACGCAACACAGTTACAAGGTTAAGGGACACTAGTATCGCGGTGATCGTCCTATCGTGAAATTGAATATCATATCCGCACCGTGAGAAATGACATCGCGGGCAGCGCCAGTTTCAGGCGTGTTGCGGCAACATGACAGTGGCATGACAGCCGTGCTCTTTAACACGTCACTGCATGACAGTCACGAGAGCAGTCTCAGAGTGACGTAACTCTTTCCTGTTCCAATGATGTACACGTACGTACGTACATTCACGCACATCGCGACAGCCTTGCTAAATAAAATTTACGCTAACCGCTTGCGCATTACGAGATTCGGCGGTGAACGGGACCCCTCACCCTGCCACTTGCAGTTGTCTCGGTAACGGTGAAGAGACTTCTCGTTTTAGTGAGAGGGCAGCGGAAAAGGAGCGCGTCTAAACCCAATGTTGGACTGTACTATGTTCCCATGTCTTCCCCCCCGCCTTCAACTAGCACCGACCATTTCAGTAAAGTATGGTCAATTATCTATGGGACCTTTTTGCCAGTATCAAAAATTATGGAGAAATAAGAATAGTTTTTACACTTGCTGGCAATCAAACAAGGTGACGGTGCATATCTTATCAGAGCATGTTTGTTTGCATGTTTTGCCACAAGTATGTGTGGTTCATGCATACTTGATGCCTTGCAAAAGGGATCTCTTTTGTGTTTGAACATCTTAACACCTCTTGTACTCTACAGTTGTTCTCGTCTGTGGTGCCTCATTTGTCTTGATCGTTTTGACTACAAATCCAGACGTTCTTAGACTAATAATTATTTAATCCACACAATTCCACCTGTTTGCTCATCAATTAATCGAAGAACTGTTTCACAGCCACGGATTATCGAATTAATCAACAGAGACACGGAAATCAAAGCCATCTGTTTTATTGCCAGAAATGGGAAAACATATTCTAGTTTTTTTTTTCATTACATAGAGCCAACCGTGATCCGCACAGCGTGGGGAGCTCAGGACTTTTAAATGTGTATAACGCTGATGCGAATACTCTGCCCGCCGACAAGACACGTCCATAGGAATTGATAGATTGTCATCCATTCTCCCTGGCGGTTTCACCGCAGGCTTGTCGCGAGCGGCCCCAAAAAGGAGCTCAAATTCTGACTCGCGCGAACACGTCGCACTGTTCACAAAAACACATTTTTGTGCATTGCGAGAAGAAGCCACACACTTAAATTGCGGATAGGTTGTCGGCCCGTGTCTGACAGTGTAATTTAATCTGTCGGCCCATGCCCTAGGGACCAGTGAAAATTAGACACGTGGAGGCCCCATTTACAAAAGTTGCACCCGAATTTTGAAAGAGCAACACGCCAATGTCTCCATTACGAACGTCGGGGAAAACGCAAGCTCGAGTTATTTCAGCCGCTTAATCAAGATGTGAATCTGTCCCGTGTTAATAATCAATCATTTATAATTCATAAAGCGCACAGTTTCTGATCATTCTCATACAGATTCAGGGGCACGGGAAACCACAGACGGCAAGAGCCGCTGCCGCCGCTGCCAACAGTTACCCAAACTCTGTCGTCCTATATTGGGTTGTTTGGCCAATACAATTGTAGTGAGTCCAACTGAGTCGCAGACGTTGTTCTTCAGAGGCAACACTTTTATTGTAACATCAACCTGTTAACACAAAGGGGTAACTGCCCCTTCACCAGATACTACAGGCTAGGGTGGTGACCACCTAGCTAACTACTCTATATGTAGGAGTTACAGCTACGAAGGGTCAGACCCTCACTCGGGTCCCCGACCACGTGTTGATGCCTCATAGAGCTTCCAGCTTGTAGACGTGGAGCTTCCAGCTTTAGAACGAAGAACCGCGGTCCCTCCCAGGGACCCACCTTATATCCCCCTGGGTCGGGGCCGCTCCGCCCTTGGCCCCGTCCACCTTCTGGAGCGTTCTGGCTCCCTCTCGATCCCTCTCGAGAGCTCTCCCCGGACACGTGATCACCCACTAGCTCCCCCACCTGGGGGCCTCTCTGTGGACACTCCGGATCACGTGTGTACTGGGTCAACCAGAGTGCCATGGACCGGGGCAACCCTGCCCCTGGGCTGACACTCTCCCGCTCCCCCTTGTGGGAGCCCGCTCGACACGCTATGCGTGGTGCCCGCGATATCTCAGCCCTCACCAAGCCCCGCTAGGGCTCGTACCACACCCGCCTATGGGGTGTACGCGATGACGGTGCATCGCACGCCGTGCTGTGCTAGAGCCGGCCTCACACAGCAACCCACCCGGTGCTGTCCGCGATGTAGGGACATCGCACACCACGGCTTTCTCGGGCCGGCAACATACAGTGACATCACCGATGTCACTACACAATCAATGAGTGTTGACACACGTAAACTAAATGATTAAACTACAGTAAAACCTTGGATTGCGAGTAACTTGGTCTGCGAGTGTTTTGCAAGACGAGCAAAAAATTTAAATACATTTTAACTTGATAAACGAGCGAGGTCTTGCAATACGAGTAGTACGTATATGCTTTGTCTGCCGAGCGTCACGTGATCACAACTGAACCGATGGTTCTTCTCTCTCTCTGGCTGCGGGACTGTGGGTAATGCTCGGTCTCAGTCGGCGTGCCTCACTCATATAGTCAACATCCGTGCGAGCGTATACTGTTTACTATACTGTTTACTATATCATTGGATAGGTTCCTTGTTAAAGTCGCACAAAAAGAAAAAGATTACTGTGAGCCAACAGATGGCAGTGATTCTGTTAGTGACAGTGAAAGTCGTCCTACACAATAACCCTCCTCTCTTTCGTCTCCCTCACACGAGCCACGATTCAATTTAATTACTTTATATTAAATTTAAATAATAAAAATATAAAAAGGTATTTTGTATTAATAATTTTTATATGAATATTTTTGGGTTGTGGAACGAATCATCTGAGTTTCCATTATTTCTTATGGGGAAATTCGCTTTGATATACGAGTGCTTTGGATTACAAACACGTTTCCGGAACGAATTATGCTCGCAATCCAAGGTTTTACTGTATGCTTTTTTTACCAGGTAAAGCGCACTAAGCTACGATACAGCTCTTTTGTCAGAAACGACCTGGCCACAAATGATAGCTCAAACAAGTGGCTTATCGTGTGCACATTTGTAGCAGTAGCCAGCTACTGTAAACGCATGACAATGATAATAAATGCGGAGGGAAAAACCGGAGAACCCGGAGAAAAATCCACGCGACCACGGGGAGAGAGACACGCAAACTCTAAATATACAGGCGTGGGAGGAATCGATCCTTCAAACTGCTAGATTACCGGAAATGGTCAGTCAGTTGGTGGGTCATGTGCTGTGGGATACAATGTTGGTACTCCCACCTCTTCCAAGATGCGTGATCGGCATGGACGAGTAGGCCAAATACCCTCTAGAGGGGCGTTCTTGAGCTCCTTCTAGTTGGGAGGTCCTTCCGCCGACAGTGGCATGAGCAAGCAATTGCAGTGCTGCACCTTTACCTTTTACCTTCGCGGGCATCCACCACCTCGCCCGGCACGTATAGCCAGCTGGCCTGCCCGACAGCCATGGTCTCAATTGGATATTTTTATCCCAAGAAACGTTCCCAATTAGTGGGCTCTGGCAACTCTCAGGGTTATGAACGGCGCAGGCGGACGGTCGCCTTGTGCGGGCTAATGTGACGTTCACCAGTGACAGCGTTGTCAGAATGCGCCTCGGATAAGCGTGTGTGTTTTTATTTACACAGTTAAACTAAAAACGATTTTTTATTTTACCAGGTAAGGCCCACTGAGCTTATATAGCTCTTTTTCAGAAGCGTCCTGGCCACATGATAGCTCAATATAGTGGCTTATCTTGTGTAAATTTATAGCATCCAAATAATCTAAACGCACGTTGATTCTAAATGTGGAGGGACAAACTAAAATGTCATCGTGGACAATGCAATCGATGCCACCATGCCCTACCATTGCTTCCTTCCTTCTGCCAGATCCCATAACAATTATAGTTGATAAGACTGCAAAGGGTTGCTCTTATAGTCTTTTGCAATCTGGCTTTGTCTTCCCCTCGGTCGTATGTCTCACAAAGTAATACATATTTTATAGACCCCCGGGGGTTGGTGATCCTAACTAATTACTATTCTTATTTTACCAGGTAAGGCCCACTGAGCTATATAGATCTTTTTCAGAAGCAACCTGGCCACAAATGATAGCTCAAGGAAGTGCCTTATGTTATTTAAAGCAGCCAAATAATCTAAACGAATATTTCTAAATGTGGAGGGATATACCGGAGGTTCCAGAGAAAATCCACACCACCACCGGGAAGAGAGAACACGCAAACTCCAAATATGCAGGCGTCAGGGTTGGGGTCGAACCGACTACCTCCTGGATACCAGGCAAGGTAGCAACTCTCGGTGGCGAGAGTTGCTGAGCACAGGCCCAAAGGCCAAACATGTGAAGCGGCCGGTAACAACACAGCACTTCCTCTCGTGTGGCGTCTGAAAAAAACAATTACAGCATCGTGCACTGTACCAGCCACAATAGGTGCTCGCTAATAACACTTGCCCCAACAGTCTGATCTTGCAACCTTGTGACTGTAACCTGGGCGCTCTGATCACGGCACCACCTGGCTGGATATTGGGAAAAGATTTTGAATTTAAAAACATGCAACAAAAAATATACGGTGGGGAAACCTTTCTGTGAAAGAGGTCATGGCAATTGATGTCTCACCCGGAGCTTGAACTCAGGCCCTCAGATGTCCCGGACTGGGTTAGATTTACTTTACCACGATTATTCTCAACCCTTTAGGGAGTCTGCTGACCTCAGTTGAGCCGTACACATGAACAAAAGCTGAGAACTTGAAGAGTGTAAAAAGACACGTGGATCAGAATCATAATATGTATTTACACTGGAGGAATCCGATGAGCTTTAAAGCTTTTTGTCACAAATGTCCAGTAGAGGCAGTCAGAACGTTACAACAACAAACAAGACAAAAACACGATGGGAGTGCAAAGTATAGGAAAGGTAAACAAATCACTTAAAAATATACACAAATAAAACTACATTATTTTTATCTAACCAGGTAAAGCCGACTTAGGTATTAATTTATTTTCCAGAAGCGATCTGGCCACAAAAATGATAGCTCAACAAAGTGGCTTATCACATTGAAATTTATAGCAGCGAAAAGAATCTAATTAAATGCATGCTCAGAATACCACTGAGAGGCAAGCAAGAGGAACACACAGATGAAGGTACAAACGCAAATCAGAGACACATTGGCCTTTAAAGAAAGTCTGTGGGCTCGGAGGGCATGATGGCCGATGGACGAGAGTGGCGATGGAATGGCAGCCAAAGGAGGGAATGCACGACCACAGGAGGTGAGGCAACGAGATCATCTGGTGCGCAGAAATGGGATGGATTGTGGCATCACGGTACCACGAGAGATGGCAACGGCGTGAGGAGTCCTTTGTCCAGCAGTGGATAGATTACAGATGATGAGGATGATGATAAAACATAATTATACAGGTCGCACAAGGGTAGCCCCCCAGCACTTCCCCAGACAGCTCTCACGATTACCGCCAACGGCGCGTTTTGCCCGACATCTCTGCGTGTTCCGCGCATGCTCCCCAGGCCTTCAGCAAGTACCCGCCGCTCGTCAACGACGTCTCCTTCTGGCTGCCGCCCGACGGCTACGAAGAGAACGACTTCCACGAACTCGTGCGCAGCCTCGCCGGTGACCTGGTGGAGAGCATCACGCTCGCCGACGACTACGTCGACAAAACGTGAGCCACGGGGTCGCGCGCCGCCGCCGCTGCCGCCGCCACCATCACCACCGTCGCCTGCACGGGGGCCCCCCCGTCGCGCGTGCCGGACCGCCGAGCAGGAGAGACTCCGATAGCAGGGGATGGAACCCGGGGGGAGCGGTCGTCTCCTCTCCTCTCTTCTCTTTCTCTCTGTTGGGGTTTTCGTGCTTGAGCCAGATACTGCGAGGTGCCGAGTTCGAGCCCTGGAGCTAGATTAGGTGTTGCTGTCTGAGGTGCCGTGGTGGCGAGATGTTAACTGCCTCGCCTGGTATGCAGGACACCTGTATATTTGGAGTTTGCGTGTCTCTCACTCCCCATGGTCACGTGGATTTTTTCCCGGGTCCTCAGGTTTTTCCCTCCACATTTAGAAACATGCGTTTAGAGTATTTGGCTGCTCTAAGTTTCCACGTGATTAGCCACTTCGTTGAGTTATCATTTGTGGCCAGGTCATAGCTCAAGGGGGCCTTACCTGGTTAAATGAAAATAGTTTAACAGTTTAGTTTAATAGTTTTAGCTGATGTAGATGTTAATTCATCGAGCCTGTAACGTTTAAGGTATTGCACCCAAGCTCTGCCCTTTAGTGCCTGTCACAGGGTTATTAAGAAAGTGGATTGACTCTGCGCCAGTAACTGTGAGGTGCTCAGTTTGAGCAATGGCGTTGATCGTCTCCTATTGGAATGCGTTAGGTCACTGAACACTGAAACCCTCAAAGTTTTGGGTTCGAACCCTGAGCCTGGAAGCCTCATGCATGGCAGCATCGTGAACGTGGTGGACCACCAATAGCTAGAAGCTGTCTCTCTCTGCAGTTGGAGTGCTGGACCTGTCTCAAAGAGCTGATAATCCACTGAGCCAGCAGCTCCAAGGTTCTAAGGTCGAGACCTGGAGGCCTTTTGCCGAGTTATCATGAACGTGATGTATGTATGTTGGACATCTTTGCACTGTACGTAGCCAACCGTGCTGATCGGCGATGGAGCATTGAGCAGGAAATTATGAATTCTGTGTTCGTGGGTTCGAGCCCTGTACACTGTAACCCCACGTCTGCCCCCCCCCCCCCACCTCGCCCCCTACCTCACCCCCCCTGGTGTGTGCGTGGTGCAGCACGGGCCGGCGTAGCCACTGCTACCGCATCACGTACCGCCACATGGAGAAGACGCTGACTCAGCAGGAGGTGGCGGTGCTGCACGAGCGCGTGGGCCGCGCCGCGCAGACTCAGCTCGGGGTCATAGGGCGCTTCTGACGGCCGCTCCCCCCCCAGCATCGCCCCACACACCACCCACAGCCACCCGCTATCTCTACCTCCCAGCCTCTGCCCTCACACTTGATGCCAGTACAGCAAGTAGGTTGCTGACCCTGCGTATTGCCATCGATTCATATAAATTCTTATGCTCACGATACATGCATCGAATAACAAATATGAGAATATCTGTATGTTGCATACACGGAGGCCAAGAGGCAGGCCTGGAAAAAGAGGTGGTTGGAAGTGCCAGTACAGAAAGTAGGTTAATCACCTATCAGTACGGATTTTTTTAGTGCTATACTCTCGCATTTGTGGGCCTCCTTTGGATGGTGCACTTGAGTTTTCTCCCACTCGCGAAGAAACTCGCATACATGAATTTGTCAAACATCCTCAGCAGGACCCTCCTGATAAATATGCCCAAGACTCGTTGAAGGTTTCCTTCGTAAGTGAAGTTTTGTGTTTTCAAATTAAATCTTGTTAGCGAGGAAGCGACCTTTTCTACTTGCTTGGCCACTTGTCCACTGCAAACTAAATGAAAGGGCTTCCTTCCAAGGCATTCAACAGCACCAATGCTGGGCTCACACACACACTTATCAATTCTTAGACGGCATTCATTTTGTTTAACACGTAGGCTTTCGCAAAAAATATCCATAAGAGGTTTTTGGGTTAGATCGCGTACATATATAAATGTGTCGTTAGCATGTTAAAGAAGCGCTGCAAATGAACGGTTACAATGATGCACAAATCAACAGGGCATTGAATACCAAAACCAAATCAAATAAGAGCATTGAAACTGCCCAAGTAATTAAAACGATCAATATACCGTATATTGCAGGAGTAACTTATAAATTAGCCAGATGTTTGGAAAAACAAAACATCCGAGTCAGATTTGGCACGGTACATAAAATACAGAAATTAATATCTGGTACAAAAGATGAATTACCGAAGCTATCAACAGAAGGTGTGTACAGGATTAACTGCACGTGTGGTAAATGTTATGTGAAATATTATTTTTTCCCAAATATAACTGTCAGCAGTAGCAGAACACGCGTGCCAACAAGGACACTCAATTGATTTTGATAATGTTGAAGTTTTGTGCAAAACTAGCTACTACTGGCCAAGACTAATTAGAGAATCTATCGAAGTTGAAAGAAATCAAAATAACTTTAACCGTTCGGATAGCTACTGTCTTAGTGCTGCCCGGAAGCGAATCATCAAATAATACATGAATTAAATGCATGCCTATAAAGGGCAGCATACTTCAATAGGGATTACCGTTGGTAGGGCTAATTTAATGAGCAATGCACAGGGAGGACAGGTTCAAAGGGCACGCATAATGCACATGCATCATGTACGTTGCCTCAGTAATCCCCCCCCCCCACCACATTGTGCAAGAGTGCAGAAGTTTGGTCAACACATCTACGCCTCTATATAAGGAACGAAACATTAAGACTTAACAAATCTGGCTCTCGCCTGATGAAGCTTGTTGTAATTACTGGCGAAACGTCGTACTCAGATTGTAAATGTTGTGGCTTGGCTCTCCAATACACCGGTGTGCTGTACTGATGACGAATTGACGTGTTCTGTTTACGTGACAACCCTTACTAGTTGGCTGTGTCGGGTGGTGGCAGGTTTAACGACACATTTATATATTTACGCGATCTAACCCAAAAACCTCTGTCATGGATGACATTCATTTTACATTCACAGCAGTAAGAGCTTTGTTTTACCGCAAAAAAATATATTATCTCTGTATAGAGCAAAAACATGTAATGAGTTGAGTTTGTATTGCTTAGGACTCAATCCAGTTAGATCCCAGAGACCAAGCAGGGTCGAGCCCGGATAGTGCTTGGATGCGAGCCCACCATGCATACAGCGGGTGTTGTCAGCTGCTGAGGGACTACTTTGTGGGCAGCAGAGCACCTTGCAACGAAATCAGTTCTTGTACTGTACTTCGATGCTCCCACATATGCAACCCGCCTTCACCAAACTGCACTGACCAGCGTGATGAAGTGTGGCTGCGGGTAACGAGGGACTCGGAAGCCATCGCCGTCTCCGCGGTGGCCGCCACGTTGATGGCTCTCCTGAGCACGATTGGGCGTTGATCACCGTCACCAATGCCCCCCCCCCTCCTCCTCCCATTATGAACGTTGTCATTATTACCCTGCGTTGACATTTCAAACGCTGCGCGGCACGACATTATTTTTGTAGAAAATAAACGGAAATCGATCGCCTTGTTACGGACGGAATTGCGTGCGAGTATTTTTTTCTGACGTTCGCGACGTTAAGAATTTAAAAGCGTGGTTTATTTTTTACTTGCGTAGTCATTGGTTGCAAGTTTAAATCACGAGTCAATGATCTACTCAGCCCATCCTTTCTCTCTCTTGGGTTGATAAAAAAAGGAATGCTCTGGGAATTCCGCCGTGGTTGTCATGGAGAGAATGGTCCCTGTAATGGGAATGTGGGAATTCTACCACTGGCTTAATGCAGCCATTAAAGACTCTACCCTGGATAAGGATTTTTTTAGTAGAGATTATTTATTTCTATAAGAGTTTTTCTCTTATTTCACAATTGTTATTTTAATGTTACCTTTATTCCACTATTGTTCACCTATTGAGTGATGGAAATGTATGATCAGGATTTAGCACCGGGATTCTGGAGTTGAGAATAATCGCTGGGAGCGTGGCAGCACAGGAAGAGGTTGGATTACAACCACGGTCTGAATCAATACATGGAGTGCATCTGATCTGAGAGGAACGGAATTGGTTATCACCATGTGCTCTGCCATTAACCCAGTTGATTTGCTTCAATCCAGGCTCTTCAACGGAGCGATCCCGCGCGGGTTTTTCACACTGCTGAAATTCACTCTTGTGTTCGTTGGCAGGTAATGGATGACCACAGGTGAAGCAGTGGGTTTGTTTGAATGATTAGGCGTAGGACAACCTGGAGTATAGCACTCATGGCAACGCGTTTGGGCCTGCGGGACCTTTACATTACGCGGGAAGAGGTTTTTTTCACCGCAGCAAACAAATTATCGTCCTCATCAGTCTAAAATGTCATCATTGCGGTCGGCTTTTTGAGGCATAGGGACCGTATCGCATCGTGGGCAGGTGTACCACACGTTCCATGATATGCAGCTCAGTTTCCAATCCCATCCAAGAATTGGCACTGGCATCGGGAATGTGCTGCTCATATATATTAGAAGATTATTGTATATTGGCACAGCGTCAGCATGGTGTTGTCATGTATATCGCCAAGAAGTTATGCAAATTTTGATTTAAAGCTTTCGTGACTGCAGTGATTCATATTCTTGGTTCTTTTGGTAAAGTCACGTTGAAGGGAAACAATAAAATAATAAAATATATATAAAACAATATTTTATTGTTTCCCTTCAACGTGACTTTACCGAAAGAACCAAGAATAAGTTATGCAAATGTTGGGATAAATGAGCACTCGCATGTGTTGACTGCACGGTCGTGTTCGGGGCCAGAGGACAACATGTGGAGTCGACTCGTGGCGTAGCTATCAGGTAGTGCAGGCGGTGCAACTGCACCGGGGCAAATGTGCCAAAGGGGCCTTGACACCTCACTAGGAAGAGACAGGAAATTCGATCGGCTGATGTGATATAAACCAAGCTAAACTCAGCAAAAAAACGTTTTATTTTACCAGGTGAAGTCCAGAGCTTTCTAGCTCTTTTTCAGAAGCGACCTGGCCACAAATAATAGTTCAACGAAGCGGCTTAGTGGGCCTTACCAATATTTATACATGGTATTGTAGGCTGCTACGTGGCTAGACTGTCAGTAGAGAGCAGTGCAGCAAAATCAATTCCTGTATTGTACTCTGGGCCAAGGCCCCACCTTCACCAACCCGCTCCGACCAGCGTGGCGAAGTAGGGTCAATTAACCCCCCAAGACCTGTTCAGGCGAGGGGAGGCTCTTATCCAACAGCATGTCGGGACTGTACAATTCAGTGCACAAGTAAGAATGTTTACGGGAGCAGCTCCGCATTTCCCAAAGCAGAATTGCATCTTAACTGCCACTGGCGGCAATCACGTGTGTTGTGATTCATGTGTTAATTTTACACTCGCGTCCTGATTACAAATGTGATTGCATGAACGCCATTACTTGTAACTAATTTCTACTTAAAACATTACCTGCACTCTAACCACATTTATTTGACAATGTGCACGTGCACACGCCTGTCTCTAACGACCAGCAAATGCACTGAGTTTATATTCGTCGAGTAGTGACTCGCTGGGGACCGAGGTACAAGCGAATAATACGTGGAAAGGTTGAAATTGTGAAAATGTATAGAAATTGCAACTACACCACATCGTGCACTGGCTATGGGTCGGTTAACTGGTCGAGACATGTGGCGGTGTGGATATTCTGCGTTGGAGTGCGGCGTGGATATTCTGTGTTGGAGTGCGGCGTGGATATTCTGTGTTGGAGTGCGGCGTGGATATTCTGTGTTGGAGTGCGGCGTGGATATTCTGTGTTGGAGTGCGGCGTGGATATTCTGTGTTGGAGTGCGGCGTGGATATTCTGTGTTGGAGTGCGGCGTGGATATTTTGTGTTGGAGTGCGGCGTGGATATTCTGTGTTGGAGTGAGTTTATATTTGATAGAGCTGCGGCCAACGCGTTGGGCAGAGATGGCAGTGCAGTAAAATCCATAGTTGTACTCTACTTCTATGCTTCCATGTATGCACTACCCATCTTCAACCCACACTGGTCAGCATGGTGAAGTATGGTCAGATAATAACGCTTCTGGTTATAAAAACTGCCCCTGTGGAGAGGCCCGCATGCAGCACTGGATTGACTGAAGGTTCTGTACATACGCACACACTTCTCCATTCTATTCATTTTCCAAACCACTTTTATGCGTCTTCTTTGGTTCTTTCGGTAAAATCCCGTAGAATGAGAATAAAATAATAAAATAACAATAAAATTCTCACGACGTTTCGGCCGCAACACAAGTGGCCTTCTTCAGGTGAAAGAAACAAACCTGTCGGGACGACAGAGCTTCAGTGAACGTTGTTAAGATTCGTAGCGTCTTTTAAGCTGGTTTAGAGAAGTGAGGCACCTTGACAAAGGGGTTTACATATCAAACAGGAAAATTTAGCATTTAAATAGCTGAGGGATTAGCTTGTGGCTGGTCACAGAAATGGCTATGTTAAAGTCAAAGCCTACACATCCACAGAGGCACCTAGTACAAATCAAACAGGATAATTTAGCATTGAAATAACTGAGGGATTAGCTTGTGACTTGTCATAGAAATAGCTATGTTAAAGTCAAAGCCTGCACATTCACAGAGGCACCTAGTACATGGACGCCAAAGGGGCTGCAACAACTCAACTACCATACAGTAAATAAATGTACTCAATATATGCTTCAATAAACTGAGCTATTAACAGTAACTGGGTATACACTACACTATATAATGAATACCATATAGTAAACCAATAACTAAAATAAAAACTACCTCAATGTTATCAATAAACTCTATATATTCTCCAATCAGCTGAGCTACCAACAATAAGTCGTTATATATCACAATGCTATATGGCGAAAAAATGGGTGGATTCTTACCCTCAACTTCAGCACCACGGACAGCTACGAGCCCCGTTCAGACGGACGAGTTCATCCATGGTCGGAACGGAGGAGGGAGGAGAGAGACAGCTGCGAGGCGCTGTTATACTCCATGTTGTAAACCATACCATTAACCGTGGTGTGAGAGGTATTAAGAGTCAATGCCAGCGGAAGAGCTGCGGTCTTAAGGTCCTCGTAAAATACAATTAATTAAGAACCGAAATGGTTTAAAACATCTTTCCAATGGTTACTAAGCCAGAATCCATCTTCTCGGTTGAAATTGTCTCTGTACTTGTATATGTGGATGGCCTCATGAACGAATCTCTCATGGTATCCGGTTGGTTTGCAAGGAACCTCTGTCTTGGAGAAGTCAATGTCATGTGAGCCCACTGAATTATAACAGTGATCTGCCATGGCAGAGGAGTTCGTTCTAGTGTGTTTCAAGTCTGCTTTATGTTCACGGATGCGGTTCGAGATATGTCGTTTGGTTTCTCCAATGTAGCTACTACCACAGAGGCACTTTATTTTGTAAACGCCCGGGTTCTGTATGTCTGAAACAGCATCTTTTACAGATGGAACCAGATCACGGATTTTACGTACTTTGTTGAATCGGACCTGGATCTTGTGTTTATTCAGGATTTTGGAGATCTTTTTAGTGACCCCTGCAATGTAGGGTAAGGTGATGGTTTTGAGTGGCTCCACAAGTGGATCCTTCTTCATGACTGGAGTGATGGCTTTGCGGATTGTGTAGTCGGAGTAACCATTAGCCCTGAGAGCCTGGTGTACGTGCTTGAGTTCACTGGTAATGTGTTCCTGGTCGGAAATGCATTGGGCTCTATGGTATAGAGTCTTGATGAGGGAGTTCTTCTGGGATGGATGGTGGTGGGAATCCGGTTTCAAGTAAGCATCTGTATGGGTAGCTTTCCTGTGGACAGAGTGGCTCATTGAACCATCAGTTCTCCTTTTAATTAAGACATCCAAAAAGTGTAGTTTGCCCTCTTTTTCGACCTCCATGGTAAATCTGATGGCTGGGTGTATGGAATTGATGTGGTCCCGGAATTGGTCTAGAGCAGGCTGGCCATGTGGTCAGATGCCAAAAGTGTCATCCACGTACCTCTTCCATAAAGTCGGGCGTAGAGTGGCAGTCTGGAATGGCGTCAGTTTAAAATTTTTCCATGAATACGTTGGCTACAACCGGAGATAGGGGGGAGCCCATTGGGGTGCCCTCAGTTTGTTTGTAGAAAGTTCCATTCAAGGTGAAGTATCTGTTGGTTAAGCAATGTCTCACCAGGGGGTACATCAGTATGCAGTCCTTGATGAACCAGGTCTTCAATGATAGCGATGGTGTCAGGTACCGGAACTTTGGTGAACAAGGGCACCACATCAAAACTGACAAGCAGGTCGTCTGGGGACAGGGAAATGCCTTTGATTGTCGATACCAGGTGAGTAGAATTTAGTACCGCAGAGGTGCTTTTTCCAGTGAAAGGTCGCAGTATATCAGCCAGAAAACGTGCCAGTTTATAAGTGGGGGAGTTGATAGTGGAGACGATGGGACGAAGGGGTGTATCTTCTTTGTGTATCTTTGGAAGGCCATATAATCTTGGTGGTCTGGCAGCAGAGGGTTTCAACGAGAACTGTTTGGTTTGATCAATTAATGCTGTTGAATCAGAGATGATTTTGTTCGTTTTGGTAACCAGGCTGTTGGTGGGATCTCTTTTTATTTTTGTATAGCTGCCATAAATGAGTAGTTCTTGAATTTTGTTGTTATATTCTGTTTTGTCCATGATGACAGTGGCATTGCCCTTGTCGGCTGAGAGGACGACAATATCATCTCTCTTGTAGGCTTTGACTTTAACATAGCCATTTCTGTGACCAGTCACAAGCTAATCCCTCAGCTCTTTCAATGCTAAATTATCCTGTTTGATATGTAAACCCCTTTGTCAAGGTGCCTCACTTCTCTAAACCAGCTTAAAAGACGCTACGAATCTTAACAACGTTCATTGAAGCTCTGTCGTCCCGACAGGTTTGTTCCTTTCACCTGAAGAAGGCCACTTCTGTTGTGGCCGAAACGTCGTGAGAATTTTATTGTGTTGTTTTATTATATTATTTTATTATTTTATTCTCATTCTACGTGACTTTACCGATAGAACCAAAGAAGATGAATCCTTGCAGTCACGAAAGCTTTAAATCACTTTTATGCGAATGAACGTCGTATGGATTCATTTCAGCGGGGTCTGTCCGAGTGGGTGACCTGGAAAATATTGACGCACCTGACCCACCACATCAAGTATACATTCTCACTGTGGCTGTGGCTGCAACAGGCCACGTACCACACCTCCTGCAGTCCGCCAGCAACTCGGAAATTTTTCGGCGAGAATTGAAGTTCTTAATAGTCGATTTGAAACACGTGGCAATAAACTTCCAACAAGAAAGTGGGACGTATGTTGAACTCCTTACGCAGCCAACCGCGCTCATGGGACATGTGGGGGAAGGACAACAAACTACACGCAAAAAATCAGTTTTCAAGAAATACGTTTTCATTCTCGAGTTCATTGGCACCTAAGTGAACAACGATGAGCGTGGAGTGGGGGGGCAAATAAGTTATCCGTGTGACTGCACAATTGCCAATGCGAGTGAGAGGCACCCTTTCGCCCAAGGAGAGTGAACGGGTGAGTGAATGAGTCGAGTGAGTGAACAAGTGAATGAATAAGTGTGTGAGCGAGTGTGCAAAGTGAGAGGGAGAATACGCACGGTTGGGTGAGTGAGTGATTGAGCGAGTGAGCATGACAGGAAATGAGTCGAGTGCGTAAGTGAACGAGTTAATTAATAAGTGTGTGAAGGGGTGTGCAAATTTGGAGACTACTCGAGGTTGAGTGAGTGAATGAGTAATTGAGTGAGAATGAGGGGGCATGAGCCGAGTGCGGGAGCGAATGAAGGAGCAAACGAGTGATCGAATGAACACATTCAATGAATGAGCGGACGAATGAGCACTTGAGTGAACGAACGAGGTCAGTGCGAGGGAGACTGAGGTGGTTGTTTCGTGATCGATCGCCGCAGGGCGGGGGGGGGGGCGAAGGGAGCACGTGTGGCTCGTTCATCATGAGCTCGCACCTCACGAAGGGCGAGGAGGAGGAAGGGCGAGGAGGAGGAAGAAGGGCGAGGAGGAGGAGGAAGAAGGGCGAGGAGGAGGAGGAAGGACGCCACCACCACGCACACTCCTCGGGGCCTTCCGCGGGATCGCGGAAATCCACCAGCCGTGCCAGTCGCGAGAAATAATGCACAGGAATTCTGCAGGTACATTCCCGGGACACGACGTGTTCTGAGAAGCTCGGCGAGAAATGAAAGAATCCTCGGGGTATGTATGTACCCGTGCGGCCCATTTAAGAATAAAATAACATCCACAGCCTATAACGGTTTTGTATGTTTTTTTTAGCTGACTTTTTCCTATGATGTCACTCAAGCAAGTAGAATGTGTTTAACCAGTTCGCATTCTGCTGATGAAACTCGAAAGATATAAAAACTTAGCATGTGGTTTCATGCTTAACAGATGCTTCTAGATTTGAAGCTTTCGTGACTGCAAGGATCCATACTCTTTGGTTCTATTCGGTAAAGTCTTTTTTGCACCGATGTTTAGCCAACAGCATCTGTTGGCTAAACATCGGTGCAAAGAGGACATATCTGGACGTCAAGGGTAATCTACATGTTTCTAATGATCTGCGTGTTTATGTCTAATGTATTTTTTTGTGGTAATACATTTAATTAATTCTATAAATAATTGAATGTGACTGTTTGGATTCTCTTTGTGTTCCCTATTGAAACGTTTCACGTCACGGGACCCTGAGAGATGGTGATGGCTTAGGGAGGAGACCTTCATCCAACAGTGGATTGATCAAGGCTGATGATCATGTATGCAATGCAATAAACGTGGAGAGAAATAAACTTATTTAAAAAAATGCATCGACTTGTTTTTTTTTTTCAACATAATGCCCGGGAAATGTATTTACAAATATAATATTATTCGTAAATAAATATTACATTTCAAAAACAATGCAATAATTTTAAACAATTGTTGGTAACATTTTTTTTCTTGGAGAATGGCTTCGGTGTAAAATGAGTAAATAAAAAGGTAAAAGATTGTGTGCTTGGTTTGGATGAAATCATGATTAAACTACACTTACATTGCCTCGAATATTGCAGCCAAAATTGTTACAAAAAGGTGGTGGCTGGCAACGTATTTTTTTCAAGTATTAAAATTATACATGTGACCTTAAAAACCTGGGGGAAAGTAATTATTTTATATTTGTGCCACCCACATTCTAGAAAACACATTAATTTTGTGGCTAAAGAGAACGAAACGCAATGCCTAAATTTGCCATTATTTCTTCAGCCTCATTTTCACGGCATGGCTCAATAAAGAGGCAACTGCGCTTTGGCATGAGGATTTGCCAATGCGGCGGCTGCTATGAGACTATCAATCACGCGGCGCGTGATAACCATTTTCCAATGCTGCGGGCGACCCCCACCGGTTAAACCCGTGACCTCAAAGGTGATGGCTCTCTGACCCCGAACACCAACTATTAAAGTAACGCCCTAGAAGAAGAAAAAACAGATCCTGAGCTCAACACCAGCACCGCAGCCTCCCGGAGTGGCACGCCACTTCTGGGGCTTGAACCTAGGTACTCAGCGGCACTGGTTCATCACTACAAGTGTCCACTGTGGAGATGCAGCGATTAGATTAGCTCTTGTGCAGGTGCTTCGATCGAATGTGGAGTTGGTATAAATATCTATCAGAGGTTAATCTGGTTCCAGAGACTGAACCCGCGACCTAAACGCTCCTGGTTCTTTAACCTGAAATCAATTGCAGAAGGAAACCCAATCCCAGTACTTCACAGGTTCTGGCAATCCATTAATATGACCATGAGCCCCTTGGGAGACACCCTGCCCCAAGGATTGAACCCAGGAGCTTAGACATTCTAATTTATTACCCTGAATCAGCCCCAAAGGGACACCTAGTCCCCGTGATTGAACCCTGGATCTCAAGAGGTGCATAAAGTTATTATGACCATGACCCCCTGTGGGAAAGAGCCTGGCCCAGGTATTGAACCCAGGTTTCAGTTACCGGCCGCGAGTGCCTGAGCAGTCACCAGCCCTCCGAGCCATCTCAATGTATTTTTTTTCTTTTAAACAAATGTTAGGCGCATTCTACTCCGTTTCCAACACAGCTTTTCATCTGCACCGTGAGACGAGAGCCGTAATGCGAATTGGGCCGTGAAAAATGCAGCGGGGGGCATTTCAAGAATGCTCTCGTTTTTCCAGAAAAACGACGCGCGCGCAAGGAAATATTCCCGCTGCGTATTTATCGCCGCGCTGACGCGCCACTACAACGGAGCGCATCGGTGGGAGCACGCTGGCTGGCACAGGTGAGTGAGCGTCTGCCGACGTGCTACCGTTGTGTGTCAGACCGACGGCAAAAAAACAGAGATCCCCCCGTGTCGCCTGAACATACTGTTGGGGCAAGTGCTGTGAGCGTGTAGTACCTATGGAGGCCGGCACGGCACACGAGAGGGTGGGTGGCCAACACCACGCCCGGCCGCCTTTGTCTCCCTAGTGGCGATGTTTTACGCACCGCAACGGGTACTCATTTGAGGCTGAGTCGACCTAGGGGAGGCCCAGGACCCGTTCAGATAATCGGCACTGGCGTTGGTGACCGTGAGCGGGAATTGAATTCGCGTCGTCAGTTTTGTAGCGCAGCATAGCGCTAATCGCTACACCACCGCTCCCCACCAGACCAACGGCACGTGGGTGGTCACACACACACATCGCACACACACATCGCACACACACATCACACACACATCACATACACACACGTTGGGGCACCGTGAGTGGTGCGTGTCATGAGCATAGTAACTGTGTGAGCGACGCGTGAGTGATGTTGGGGTGATGTTCGATTGATATGTGAGTGGTGGATGAGCGATGTGTTTGGGTGACGTGTGAACGATGTTTAGGTGATGTGCGAGCCATGTTTCAATGATGTTAGATTGATATGTGAGTTATGGAAGAACCATCAGTGTGATGTACGAGTGATGTTTGGGTGATGTGCGAACGATGTTTGGGTGATGTGTGAGTGATCCGAGTGATCCGAGTGATGTGTGAATAACGAGGGTGATGTGTGGGTGATGTGGACGATGTGTGGGTGACGTGTGAACGTTGAGCGTGAATGTGTGAGTGATGTGTGAGTGATGCTTGGTGATCTGTGAACGATGGTTGGGTGATGTGTGAGTGATGCTTGGGTGATATGTGGGTGATGTGAAATGAGAACACCCCACCTGTACCTCGGATCTTCACATCCGGGTGTCAGCGTAGCTTGCTTGGTTGGGCCCCTCATCAGTGTTAGATGTTTTGACCCAGTAACCTACCTGTGAATTACAGAGTTCCTTCGTCATTATATGAACAGCCAATCTCGTTTGGAAGATATTTGTGGCGGAAATTCCACATCGCTATGCTGGGAGTAATTTATTCCTGGGGCAATTACATACATAAAAATGCTATGTTTACAACCAGGTAAGAGTCTATTGAGAGCGGAAACCGATTTTGCAAGGAACAAACAATACAAAAAGTGGTACAGCACCAATTATCTTGACATGTGGTGGGTTGAGTTGACCCCTGAGAGGAATTTTTATTTACAACTTTGCAACTGCAAGTCGGGCTGCATGCATAACAAGGCTAATAAAAAATACATTTGTTAACTAAGATTAGCATCACCGAATGCGGCGGCTCTCCGATCTTACATTAACATGTTAATCTCTCACATTACCATAGCCACCTCAACACGCTCGTCATGGAGGCCGCTCACCTATCTCACATTAACATGCTAATCTCTCACATTACCATAGCCACCTCAACACACTCGCCGTGGAGGCTGCTCACCGATCTTACATTAACATGCTAATCTCTCACATTAACATGCTAATCTCTCACATTAACATGCTAATCTCTCACATTAACATGCTAATTTCTCACATTAACATGCTAATATCTCACATCAACATGCTAATCTCTCAATTAACATGCTAATCTCTCACATAACATGCTAATCTCTCACATTAACATGCTAATCTCTCACATGAACATGTTAATCTCTCACATTAACATGCTAATCTCTCACATCAACATGCTAATCTCTCACATCAACATGCTAATCTCTCACATCAACATGCTAATATCTCACATCAACATGGTAATTTCTCAATTAACATGCTAATCTCTCACATTAACATGCTAATCTCTCACATTAACATGCTAATTTCTCACATTAACATGCTAATCTCTCACATCAACATGCTAATCTCTCACATTAACATGCTAATCTCTCACATCAACATGCTAATCTCTCACATCAACATGCTAATCTCTCACATTAACATGCTAATCTCTCACATTAACATGCTAATCTCTCACATCAACATGCTAATCTCTCACATTAACATGCTAATCTCTCACATTAACATGCTAATCTCTCACATCAACATGCTAATCTCTCACATTAACATGCTAATCTCTCACATTAACACGCTAATATCTCACATTAACATGCTAATCGCTCACATTAACATGCTAATCTCTCACATGAACATGCTAATCTCTCACATTAACATGCTAATCTCTCCCATCAACATGCTAATATCTCACATCAACATGCTAATCTCTCACATCAACATGCTAATCTCTCACATTAACTTGCTAATCTCTCACATTACCATAGCCACCTCAACACACTCGCCGTGGAGGCTGCTCACTGATCTTACATTAACATGCTAATCTCTCACATTAACATGCTAATCTCTCACATTAACATGCTAATCTCTCACATCAACATGCTAATCTCTCACATTAACATGCTAATCTTTCACATCAACATGCTAATCTCTCACATTAACATGCCAATCTCTCACATTAACATGCTAATCTCTCACATCAACATGCTAATCTCTCACATTAACATGCAAATCTCTCACATTAACACGCTAATCTCTCACATTAACACGCTAATCTCTCACATCAACATGCTAATCTCTCACATTAACATGCCAATCTCTCACATTAGCATGCTAATCTCTCACATCAACATGCTAATCTCTCACATTAACACGCTAATCTCTCACATCAACATGCTAATCTCTCACATTAACCTGCTAATCTCTCACATTAACATGCTAATCTCTTACATCAACATGCTAATCTCTCACATTAACATGCTAATCTCTCACATCAACATGCTAATCTCTCACATTAACCTGCTAATCTCTCACATCAACATGCTAATCTCTCACATTAACATAACAACCTCAGCACGCTCGCCGTGGAGGCCGCTCACCGATCTCACATTAACATGCTAATTTTTACCTCAGCCCTTTAATTGGTGGAAACCCACCACCTTCGCGGTCGCTGCCCACCAATCACATTAACATTCGCTGCCCCGCCCATGCTGCTGACATTTGGGCTACGCCCATTTTAAACCTTTATAAACAGTTTGCCTTTAGAAGCTAACCCCCTTTTCCTGATGACGACCGCTTGTGTTGCGATCGAAATGTCGTAGTTTTTGTTATTTTCTTTGAACCTATCTACGTGACTACCGAAAGACCCAAAGAATATGAATTCCTGCAGTCATGGAAGCTTTAAGTCAAGATTTATAATAAGGGGACTTGTGCAAAATGTGTAGGTTCGGCCAGCAACCTACTTGCTGTACTGCAATCTGAAGGGCACCTCATAGTTCCTGCACGCGGGCTGTTGTCTCACACACATGGCACTCTCTGTGTGATCCACCAACGCCTGCCCAGCGTTTTTTATTCTAATGTACTGTACTGGGGTGTCGCTAGAGCCGGTAACTTTGCAGCTGCATTCAAACAGCGCGGCTCAGGCCGCAGAATGCTAATGGCGAGTGTGAGAGGGAAGAGCAGAGCACGGTATCAATATTGTATCGGAGCACAGCGATGCGGATGTCTCAGCGCGATCTTTATTCGGTATTTTCTTTACATTCATTCACAATAACCGTTGCCACTATGCCCCCGATGTTGATACTCGTTGCGCTCATCGTACGTAGACACATCGAACTTGTTTCGCCACCGTATGCAGCCAGCCGTGCTAATCCGCCGGTGGATGTCTCTCGCAGGGCAGAGCGAGCTAAGGGCCCCCCCACCACTTCCTTCTCCCCCCTCTTCTTGATTGAGGATCGCGGATTCGCCTCGGCCTGACCCCCCAATGCCACAGCGTTGCAGTCCTGCGACGTTTGTGGCTTGGTTTAGTCGTAAACCCAACAACCTCATTCATCTGTCCGCAGCGGGAATGGCGGGCGACGTAGAACACCTATTGCTATTTTTCATACTTTGGTATTGGTAAAAAAGGTCCCATGATAAGGATATGTCGATATTCATCATTGTGTGTGTGTTTAGTTTGTTGTCCTTCCCCCACGGACCTCCAGATTAGCACGGGTGACTACGTACGGTGGGAAAGAAATTCAACATCATTGCGATCAATGAGGCAGACGGCCCGTCGGTGTCCACTGCACATTTCCTCATTTCGTGTTGCTGTTGCAAGACTTTTTTGAGTGTATGCTGCATAATGATTGGTCTATAGACTGTACATGTAAATTAACCACGGCGTAGGTATAGTACCGCACTAGTCACAAGTTAGGTGGCAGTCAACTGGTAATTTAGTAATTTATTTGTGCAGTACTGCACATTATCACCAATTATCCATAATATTCGCGAAAGCCTACGTGTTAAATTGACCAATTATCCAGTCACTCACTCAGTGCAATAACATTATAGTCCCACACTCAGCAGAATAGAAATGGATCAGAAGTCTTTATCCTGCAACCGACCAGATCCCACTCAATGATAGATTTGAAAGCAGCCATTTTTTTCTCTTCAGGTGAGGTCACGTGCGCTCCCCCGTCTCCGATTTTGATTGGACGTTGGCGTCCCCATTGCTCACGGAGGCGGGAGCACAGCTGGGGATCAGAATTTACTTAAATTTCTGGGAGGCGATTAGATTTGTTCCACGGGGAATGCTGCAGCAAACCATCTCCGGCGATGATTTCCGGCAAAAATTGCCCTCGTGGATCATTTGCTTATACCCTATAAGCTGGACAATTGTTAATCACATTTTGGACATTTGGCCAATTGATCAAAATGATCAAAATGTTTGTGCCTTATGTTTTGGTGCCAATTCTTTATTTGCTTATTCCTTTTTAATTTTGCTTCGGTAGTCAGGATTTCATTTGCTTGGTAGTAACTGTATATACGATTTGGTCTTTATATATAATTAATGTACAGCATTATGGGATGCAATTAGCATGAATGGGGCGATATAAAATGAAAGTATTTCTTGGTTTAACAAGTAGGCTTTCCCGACCACCTCAATGTAAAATTATAGCTGTTTCTCTACATCAACATCAGCCACACGAACGAGAGGGAGACCCGATTGAAAACGGGCCAAATTTATCAAACGGTTGCTCAACATTTGGAGGCAATCCAGAGTTACAGGAGATATCCCAAAAAGCAAACGCATTTTGCCACGACAGCTTTGCGTTGGCTATCATGCTGCTAGTTCAATACTTCAGAGGCTAAACAAATATGGGAACATCTAAACTCAAAGCTAAACTATTTTTATTTCACCAGGTAAGACCCACTGAGCTATGTAACTGTTTTTCAGAAGTGACCTGGCCACAAATGATAGCTCAACGAAGTGGCTTATCATGTGAAAATGTTTAGCAGCCAAATACTCTAAACGCATGTTTCTAAATGTGGGGGGGAAAACCGGAGGACACGGAGAAAAATCCATGCGACCACAAAGAGAGACATGCAAACTCCAAATATACAGGTATTGTCAGGGTTGGGTTCGAACCCACGATCGCCTGCATTCCAGGCAAGGTAGTTAACATCCCACCACCGTTGCATAAAACACGTCTCAGTATAATGCGCTCCTAACATGTTATCTTTTCCATGTTATTATTTTCCATGAAATGTGTTGCCAACTCGGCACGCGGCGTTGTTCGAGTGAGGGTGAGACAGGGTTGAGAATACGATTACAAAAGGTCACCGCGCAAACCGAATGCAGGGCTCGGTAGTGAAGTCCCGCCGCTGTGTGCTGTATAAATAACGTGGCACAGCAGCAATGCCGCTTGGGCTGACACCCACAAATAAATAGCCAAATACTCTAAACGCACATTTCTAAATGTGGAGGGAAACAACCGGACAAAAACCCATGCGAACATGGGGAGAGAGACATGCAAACTCTAAATATCCAGGCGTCTGGGTCGGGATGGAACCCACAACCTCCTGCACACCAGGCGAGGTAGTTAACATCTCGCCACCGTGGAAAGATGGACAGGACACGTCGCTGGAAGAAGGCATGATAGAAAGAAAGACCGAGTGGCTGTCGTGACGTGGACACGGTGGGTGCATGGAGGAAGGTCGCGACCTGGGGAAGAAAGCCTTCATCCAGCAGTGGATGATCTTGTCTGCGTGTAATTGACAAAGATCCCCAGTATAGCCTTAATACGTGCTGTTAGCGAGCACCTATGTTGGCCGGAACAGCACACACGGGGATTGAGTGGCTAGCACCACGGCCGGCCGCCTTTGTCTCCCGAGTGGCGAATATTTACACATCGCACCAGGTACACATTTTAGGCTGCCTTGACCTAGGGGAGGCCTAGGACCGGTTCAAATATTCGTCACCAATGTTGGCCATGAGGGGAAATCGATCTCGGGCCGCCAGGTTCGTAGCGCGGTGCGCTAACCGCTACACTACCGCTCCCCAGGCCCCAAACATGCACACACGCACACACACGCACACACAGAGCGTTAGGGTCATTTGGCCACACGTGGATTCAATGGCTATCGCCTGATGAAGCAGGTTGCAATTCCCAGCGAAACGTCTTACTTGAAATTGTAAATGCTGTGGGTTTACTCTACAACACACCGATGTGCTGAACTAGTAACTAATTGGCATGTTATGTTTACATGACAAACCTTACTAATTAGCTGTGGTGGTTGGTGGCGGGTTTAACGACACGCATTTATATTTACGTGATCTAACCAAACAACAACAAAAAAACCTCTATCATGAATTAAAACGAGACGGGATCACTTTCAAAAAAGCACGCAGAGCCTTCCATTCTGATGAATCTTTATTGGTCGTCGGCGATGTCAGAATCATGTCACAATGCAAACGCCAGTTTAACACATAGGCTTTCGCGATTAATATCATCCATAATAGAGGTTTTGGGTTAGATCGCGTAAATATATAAATGTGTCGTTAAAACCCGCCACCACCCGACACGGCCAACTAGTAAGGGTTGTAACGTAAACAGTTCGTCACTAATACAGGAGAGCCAAGCCACAACATTTACAAACTGAGTACGACGTTTCGCCAGTAATTACAACCAGCTTCACCAGGCGACAGCCAGATTTGTGGAGAAGTCCACCTGTTTCGTTCCTTATATAGAGGCGTAGATGTGGTGACCAGACTTCAGCGCTTTAGCATCACGTGGTGGGTGGTGGATTACTGAGGCAACGGACACGATGCATGTGCATGATGCGAGCCCTTTGAACTTGTCCTTCCTATCTATTGTGTTTATTAAAATAGCCCTACCAACGGTAATCCTATTGAAGTACGCTGCCCTTTGTATGCATGCATTTAATTCATTTATTATTTGATGATTCGCTTCCGGGCAGCACTAAGACGGTAGCTATCCGAACGGTTAAAGTTATTTTGATTTCTTTCAATTTCGATAAATTCCCTAATTAGTCTTGGCCAGTAGAAGCTAGTTTTGCACAGAACTTCTACATTATCAAAAACAATTGAGTGTCTTTGTTGGCACGTGTTCTGCTACTGCTGACAGTTGCATTTGGGATAATGTAATATTTCTCTGATGTTCTTTTAGTCTCGTGCTGATCATTCGTCCTGTTTGCCCAACATAACATTTACCACACGTGCAGTTAATCATGTACACACCTTCTGTTGATAGCTTCGGCAATACATCTTTTGTACCAGATATTAAATTCCGTATTTTGTATGTACCGTGCCGACGCAAACGCATCGCGCGGGTGGAAACGGTTGGAACCGCGACGCAGACGCCTCGTGCCGAGGTTGCTGTCAACCTCCACTGGGTCATGCAGGATTTGAGCATTTCGTATTCAGCCATCGGGCCGTTCACTTCTAAAATCGAACGAACTCGTCAAATACTAGCGCCTGACATAGGCCTAGTTAATACGGTGTCACCACTCGGAGAAGCCTTTCATCGTCAAATTGGCAATCGATAATTATCAATTAATGCGGACTGCTTCTCCGCGAGACGTGGAATACCACGTAGCTCTGATGTTTGCTCCTCCCATGCTCCTCCAACTAAATGCTCAATCAGGAGGCAGTGGTGTCTGCTAAACACAACATGTCACGTTCAAATGCAGTACCGTAATTATAATATATATTGGGGGGGGGGATGTGTGGGGGATGTGTCCCCCCAAATATTCAAATACGCTCAAAATGTCCCCCCCCCCCAATATATTGCTATAAAAATAATTGCTGTGCTATGTAAATGAAAACAACAATTTGCTAAACTTTGGCCACAATATCTGGACTTGTCTTCATATAATTCAATGCATAGATTTCTGTTTATATGATTGTGGTTATGGTTGTACTTTATTACGGTAATCCCTAATCTCTGCCATCATATACAATGAAACAAGAAATGATAAAAAAAGTAAAAACAGAGCAATGTAATACAATACACTATTAGACATTATTGTAAAATATAAATAAAAAGTCCATCCCATGTGTTATTGAATTTTTTTATATTTTAGGCAGGAAATTAGTTTTAAAATTTAGATATTTTTCTGGGTTGGGACCCCCAGACACCCTGGAAGATTTGGTCCCCCCCCAATGTTCACTCCATGGCTACGGCCTTGCACTACAGTACAACGTCGCATATCCGACCGTCGCAAATCCGCCCACACACACGCGCGGTGCTGTATCTGTGCCACGATGTAACTGTCCGTATTCTATCGGTGTTAACAAATCCGAACTTTTCACATCCGTTTATGTCTGTCCCCAGAGATTTGGATATGCGACGTTGGATTGTCATGATATATACAGGGTCAGAATAATCATATTTATTAATACTGGAGGAATCCGTTGAGCTATCAAGCTCTTTTTCACAGATGTCCAGCTGATTGGTTTTTATCAAGTCATATGACGTTGGGTTATCCACTGATTGGTACAAAACGAGTCACATGAGCGCTTAAATGTGGGAACGACAGTATACCCGTATCTATGGCAACAGCCTTTGCACATACAAGCAGAGTGGACCCCATAGCAACCAGAGTGGACCCCATAGCAACCAGAGTGGACCTCATAGCAACCAGAGTGGACCCCGAGCAACCATACAAAAAAATCGCAGTGGGCAATATGTCAAATGAGCCTCTCGGATATAGAATTAATCAATGTTGGACTGCCCTTTCTTGCTTCCATAAGGATATGTGCACGCAACAGTGATGATAATTTGTTACAAAAAGTGACTTCAATTATGAAGCAATTCCTCCAGGGCCTGGCTTTCGGCAATCAATAACAACCCACCCTACAACGTTCTGAGCGTCTGTTTCCCTTGCCAATAACTCACGACTACTGACCTCGAATGCAGCACACAATAATCATTGGCCTCATTGCGGAGAATATAAATAACACAATACGCCAGCAGAGGATATTCCTCCGTCATATAATATGGTCTCTCTCTAGATATCTGCGTGTCGAAACCGGTCCAGAGTTCTTGCTTTCGCTGAATCAATTGCTGCTGAAATTGTGCGCTCTCGGTAAGGCCATGGGGATCTATGGGGTCGTGTGTAAAACCACACACTTCTAAAAACAAAATTACATGCAGGAAATACCCGGCGTTGCCCGGGTACTTGCGGCTATCTTTTGTGAATGTAGAGTGGCTCGATCACTGTGTTCAGAAGGAAGGGGGGTCAATGGCGTTACAGAAACTGTTAAGATGTTGCTGTGCCATGGGGCCTGTAATAAAATGTAATATAACGTGACCACTGTGGGGTTACGAAATGACAGAGCGATGCTTTGTTTTGAAGCGTGAATGATGCCGCGTTGCTTGTCTCGCCACGGAAAGACGGCGTGGGTGCTCATGGAGATTTCCCGGTAATTGGAATCACCAACGGGGTTTTTGGTGATGCAATCAACGCCAATTGTGAGATTACCTTTATGAGGAGGAGGAGGAGGAGGGGGTGATAGTGTGACTGTTCGATGTGCGGGGCCAGGTGAATGTGTGCTGGGTTAGGGAGGGTCACGTCACTGGGAGCGTGTGGGGTGCTGTTTGGGAGGTCCGCCCCCCCTCCTAGATAAAATATCAGCTCGTCATGGATCTCAACTTTTCCGCGGAATTCTAAAAAGTAACCCTTGCCACGTTTGGTGACGATAGCTTTAACGACGTGGATTTGTATTCGGAACAGACAGACAGACGGACGTTCATTTTTGTTGTAAATATAGAAGATGCGTGGAGTGGCAGATACTCGAACGCGAGGTATTATTGTCTGCGTATCGAATGCAGCGGGATGCTGTCCGCAAGCTGTGCGGAATTCGCAGACTCGGTTCGGAGCTTTTTGATGACGCCGCGGATTTGATTAATTGTGACTATTCCCGGCCCATTTGTATTGTTTCCAACGTGTACGCTTCGTTTGTGCAGTCGCTCTCACCCTATTAGCAGAAATGTACCATTAGCGTATCGTTACGCGTAATTTGCGTTCAGTGTTCTAAAGACACTCACTCCATCCTGCTCTTGTTAGCCTCTTAATTTCCCTCGTTTTCACCTCGATACGCCCACAACAATCACCGCGGGCGCGCCCATTCCACAGACTCTCGGTTCCCCTGCCTGAAACCCGTTATTTTAATTTGTTTATCAAACGTGCTCATAGTTTATCTTGAGCCCAACTTTGCAGTCTTCCTTGTGAAGCTCTTCAATCACCCCGAACGGACTTCCCACCGGTAGAATGACGATACCATCCGAAATTCCGATTCGCAATACTTTCTGCCCAGTTTTATTTACCGGCTTGCAATTTCTACTGCCCAATAATGAGAAGGTTATTTTTTTAATGTGACGGCAAACAGCCCTAGCGAATGAACACGTCCTTGCCTGACTCCTCTCCAGGTTTGAATAGTTCCTCTGAGATCTCGCTGCAGCTCGCCGGCGGGGGAATCACCCCCCCCCCCCCTCCAGTGGGGAGCTCGCGTCTGGCTCCAAATCCCATATGGCTCACGTGGCGGAGCCTAAACAGACTGAAGAGAGTGGGTTTCGACAGATGCAACTCTCTCGTGAAATCATGGGGGGGGGGGGGGGGGCTTCTGAATAACCGAACAATGTGCTTGTCAGGAGAAGCAAACCCGTGGATCATCTCCTAAGATGCCCTGTAGCACCACAATTGCACTCAAGCTTTGGTGATGCCAACACCAGAAGCGGTGGCCTGTACAGAATATTGGGAAGAGACCGATATGGGTTGGATAGGAGACACGACGAAGAAGATTGTAGCGAAGTGGTTCCTTGCCCATTGAATAGTTTAGATCATTATATATTCTCGTTGAGGCCTTGGTCAAAGCTTATAGCAAACTGAATTCGATCGGGAAAAGCGAGGCGTTCGTGTGAGTGGGGGAGAGCGTTCTTAGTCGGTGAGCGTTGTCTGTGGCGGTAACGTGGATCAGAAAACGGGGCCACTGACAAATCCAGTGCAGCAAAGGCTGTTGAGGAGCAAAGGTGGAACGCGTGGGGAGAAGCACGCTTGGGATGACACTGACAGAAGGAGAGACGCGTGTCAATCGGAGAACCACCGCACGAATATTTGTGTGAGTGTAACACGACGGCTTTCGCCATCAATATTATTGCGTTGAATGCTTGAGTGTTGAGTTAAAGTGGACTCTGCCATGGCACGTCGCTATGAGGGGATGATGGCCGGCAGACGAGACGAGCGTTGGAGTGGGCAGCCAAAGGAGAGGGCAAGGCGTGAGATGACGACGATCGGCAGAGATGGAGCGATGGAATTGGTCCACGTGCAGGCGTGAGATAGAGGACCCCGAGGGATGGTGACTGTGTGTGGAGGAGGCTCTTATCCAGCGGTGGATATTCCACGTCTGACCGTGATTAGAATTTGCCAAAAATTGTACGCACAATATAGATGCGTCGTGAGTGTAAGGACCGATGTCATTTTACGAATCCAAGCATCATCACATGTCTGGTTTTTATACCGTGATACTAAAGGGTATCCACCTTTACAAGCACACATTGACCATTGTAGTGAAGTATGGCAGAACAACCCCCATGACCGACATGGCATGGGGAAGCCTTCATCCAGGGGTGGACTGGGCTTAGTTTACGGCCCAATCCACTGCTAGATGAAGGCCACTGCCACTCCACAAGACGACTCCCAACCTAACCGACTGTTGAGACAAGTGCTGTTTGTGAGCACCTATTAAGGCCTGCACAGCACATGCAGTAGCCAGCAACACGCTCGGCCGCCTTTATCTCCCCAATGCTGATGTTTACGCACCGCACTAGGTACTTGTTTCAGGCTGAGTCGACCTAGGGGAAGCCCAGGACCGGTTCAAATAATCGTCACCGATTGTGTCTGTTAGCCGGAAATTAACTTGGGTCCCCGCGTTCATAGCGCAGTGTGCCAAACCACTACACTACCGCTCCCCCTACTACAACTCCCAACAACAACAACCGCCGTTCACCACGAGGTGGCGGTGACGTCACAACGGCGCTTGTGCCACGTGAAGTGTTGAAGGCCCGCTGGCAAGGTCACGGAGCAGACCCAGGTGCCATGGTTGGCCTTGACTGAGATGGCTGGCCGATGCACCACCCGTGCTGCCCACTGTGTCAACTTTCTGCACCGCCCGGCGCTCCGCTCATTGTTGCGAGCATCACTCCTCCGCCCTCCGTTGTTGTTGCTGAAGGGCGACTGCCTCCACCTCCCCCGCAGCGTCCTTCACGAACCTCCTCCACAGAGGCCGATCTTGACGCTGCTGGTAGCAGTCATCGGCAAGTCCGATCAGCTCCAGATCCTTCTTTACCACATCAGCCCATCTCTTCTCCAGCCCCCTATATCCGGCCAAACAGAAGCTGCTTCGGTAGCTGGGCATGCAGGCTACATGACCAAGGCGACGCAGAGGAGCTCACTAATGGGAATGTGTGCAGATATTTCAAGCATCTGTCAACTTCTCACATAATCCAGTCTGGTTAAACCCAGCATGGATCGTAGAGGAGCTCACTAAACCGGCGCAGATGTTCCTTTAGCGGTTCTCCACGTTTCTCCCAACCCACACACGCATTTTAAACTCGTTTTCTCCATAACAGATTATAATAACTAAGGTACACGGTTAGCAATTGTAACTCTTAACATTTGTCGCACGTGTACACATTTGACACTCGTGCTCTTGTTACCGTACAAAAATATACATTTTCGTAATTTTAATTGGCAGTTGGTGTTGGGGATTACGCGGTGTTTATACAGTCGACAATGTCAATATTGACTCTTCCCGAATTAGGAAACTGACATAGCGTGGAGGATGCCAGAAACGGAATTAAGACAGCGAAATCAAAACCGAGCTTCGCCGTAAATCCCGGAGCTTGCTCCTTGCTCTGAGTAGGAGAGGGGAGGAGCAGAGAGGGGAGAGAGAGGGGCGGAGAGAGAGAGGAGAGAGAGGAGAGGAGAGAGAGGCGAGATAAAGAAGAGAGAGGAAAGAGAGGAGAGGAGCGGAAAAGAGGGAGAGAGGAGCTCCCCTGCACGCCGAGAGAGCGCACGAGGGGGGGCCCGGCAAGAGAAGAAATTAATGCAAAATAATTTCATAAACTCGCCACAGCCGCACGGTGCTTGTGTACTCTGTGTAATCTGCGCGTGTGTATATATATACACACACACGCCTGACATTTTTTTAAAAATCAATTATAATTAAACCCGCCGCTCAGGTTATGGGACACTGCCACAGTGGTGTTGTGGTCGGCGACTGGAGAGTTGCGATCCACACACTTCGCCAGTTCGATTCCATCTCCCCGCGCGGTGGGTAGAGGAGTGGGGGGGGGCAGTTTCTTAAATCCTCCTACCGCCTTTCTCTCCTCTACGCAATGGGCAAAATCGTCAGTTCGCGCGTCGTGGGGTAAAGTGTGGGTACTTCCACATCTTCAAAAACGCCTGGCCAGCGTGGGATACCACTCGATAAGTGTCCGCTAGAGCTCCCTCGAGTGAAGACCCTTCCACCAGCAGTGGCATGAGCACGAAGTTGCAGGGTTGCGCCTTTACCTTCAACATTGGAAAGGAAAAACAGGCCCCCTTTTTCCTCCCAAGCGTAGTTTTGTTTGAACACGGAAATCCCCTGTACTGGAGAGGACTTCACTGAGTCTCACCGGCAGCAAGGCACACAGCCTGATTAAGTAAAGCACCACGAGATGATGAGCGGATGTACCGGACAATCGCCATCGATGAGCAGGGTTGCGGTGGGAAAAATGAGAGGGACTCAAAATCACTGCGCGGGTTTTCGCGGTCGAGCCGTTTGCTCCCCCCCCATCTCCCCATCCCCTCCCCCCGTGGTGTTTTAGGGTCGTGCCTCGCGCTGCACGGTATCGTGTCCGACGTTTTGCTTCCGTGTGCTGGGAACGGAACGTCGGACGTCGGTGCCACACGACACGCAAAAATCACACTAAGCGGAAAAAACTCCTCCGATTTGGTGCAGGGCTCGCGGGATTAAACGCCTACTAGTCCCATTGATCCGGGGACGCCAGTGTGTGATGGATTAAACGCTATTTTACTTTGGCAATACAAAAAAACCCCATTAGCTGTTTATTTACACATAGCATTATCCATAATTCACAGTGATTAGCACCCTACGCTGCGAACCCACTGAACCGAGTTTGTATGTATGTGTAGTGGATTAATACGCGCATGCAGGGTGGATGGTAAAGACCCGCGAGTTATGGGCAGTGGGGTTACGTCGGGCCGGCCAGGTGCGGCGGCGGGAAACTGTGCGGTAATGACGGGCACATTAAGTTGGTAAGCGATGTACGGCTGTGATTGGCCGGGGTTGTTGTCAAGGGCAGAGTGGCGCCGGAATGTCTGGTGATAGAGGGGGGCGTCGGTGGCACGCGGCCTAATTAATTGGTTGGTAATGAGAACGGGGATATATTCGGGAGACGGGAAGAACGAGTTGAGTTGTCGCTGGGTCTGGAATGAAGCAGGTCGGGGAGAACCGGAGCGAAGACATAGGAGACAGAACAGGCTAGCAGTGGAACCGAGACAGGCAGAGACACAGCGTGAGAAAGAGACAGATATCGAGTGACGGAGAGAGACAGGGACGGCGAGCGACGGAGAGAGACAGGGACGACGCAGAGGGACAGTGAGGGATAGGGGAGGAAGCGGAGTGAGCGAGACGGGCGGAGCACGGCGAGCGAGCTGCGGCTAAGCGGAATGACGAAGTCGCAGACGTAATGTGAAGAGTTGTAATAAAAAGTGGTGTCGGAGAAAACAATAAAGTTGTCCGCGTCAAGTCGACCACTTCTGTCGCACCGTACGTAGCCGTGCGAATCGGAGGTTGCGAGTTCAATTCCTGGCCACAGCCAACAGCTGTTTTGAGTGATATCTGGAGCAGTCCTGCACCCCCTCCCCCTTCCTCCCCCCCAGGTCATTCACCAATCCACACTGACCAGTGTAGTAAAGTATAATATATCTCATCCGTCATCTAGCAGTGGATTGAACACTGCCCTTCAATTTAGTTTTTTTATATTTGTAGCTTACCAGGGTAATGGGGCCGCTATTGTGAGAAATTAATCATGTTTATATTTTTCTGGGGATTCTAAGTTTTCGTGAATATGAAGAAGGGATAATATTTACGATTAAATATAGGTCGTGAAGTGGGCTTTTTTTAAAATGATGTTTTATATACCGAGCCACGAAAACGTCACCGAGTCTCAAGACCACTTTTCCAGGCGACTCCTGCATCAGGATGTTCGGCCCAATTCCATTCAGGAGCAATTTGTGTGAGATGATGATGAAAAAGAACCCGGAGAAAACCTGCTGTGCATAAGAGGGGACAACACTGCAAAGGTCCACGCAGACGGATTCACAAACCCACTTGCTGCACTGCCGTCTCCTAGCTGCTTTGGAACGCAGCGCGTGTTTTCGTGGTTCGCACCGATCTCGATGCAATAAAACCAATCCTCAATACCGAAGTTGCGGATCACAGCCCAGAGCCATGCCCCCGCAATAAACGATCGTAGAATTACACGCGCAGTCTGTTCTCCTACAACGCGGTAGTTACGTTTCGGAACAACATCGCGTTATGGAAAAATCGCGTTATAATGACCATTGATTCAATGGGAACAAAGGGGTTAGGGGGTAGTAGTTTTCTAAAACACCAACATGACTTGACATTTTTCATGATAATTTGTTAGGCGATTGTTGATTTTTACGTGTTCTTTTATAACCACTGTTTCATAGCTTGATAATATTTGGTAAAGCACAGTCCGCGATAACACATGAAATGCGTACGCAGGCTGAACAAAGATCGAGGCGCGTGGGTAGTATCTAGAAGCATCCAGCAGCATCTCAATGCCGAGTGTGACGCTACGCCGAGGCAGCCGTAGAACCGCCTATTCCTATTCGTGCGACGTAGTTTTTTTCACTCAAATCGCGTCATATCCAGTTAGCATCCACATTATAAACAAATGTGCTCCCCCAATACATTAATCGCGTTATATATCCAATTCGTGCTGTGAAAACAACGTGATGCGCGCTATAGTATAGCCGAAAGTGTCTCTACTCTGACCAGAGGAGCATCTGGTCCGCAATGCGCTGCAACCCCCTCTCGCCCCCCTACCCCCCCCACCGCGACCTCTCCTTCGGCCGTTCCTAGGTGGACGTGGAGTTGCAAGAGACGCGCATTTGGCGGAGCCAAATGAAAGACGAACACGCCGCAACTTTGTTTCCAGAATTAATTAACGGGGAGAGCGTTAATCTATGAACAGACTTGTTCATTCCATTGATTTCTCCACTTGTTCCCTGGGCATGTTTTTGTTTATTTTACATAGTCATTCAATTATTGCATCAACTTTAATTGTAAAGCGTTTGTTCAAATATTTATGCGCCCACTCGTTCGCAGGCAAACCTGCTGCATTTTTAAAGCGTGCTCTGGGTTATTTTTTATTAATTTAGCTATTTGATTAGTTATTAAATAGTTAATGTGGTATGTAAAGGTGCAGGCCTGAAATTGCCTGCTCGTGCCACTGCTGGTGGAAGGGCGTCCACTAGAGGGAGCTCGAGAGTGCCCCCTCTAGAGTGGCATTTGGCCTACTCTTCCACGCTGACCAGACGTCTTGGAAGAGGTGGAGTACCCACACTTTATCCCACCACATGCGCCCTGCCAATTGACGAACTGTAGTATGGACTAACTGTGCTAATATTACGAATTCATTTATTTATTTTTGAGCCCATTAAGTCATTCATAGATTCCACAATATTCCCTTACATTTAATGATATTTAATTGGTTAATATTTTATTGGTTTGTTTAATTATTCATTCATTTACTTTTGCATTCACATTAACGCATACCATTAAATATTCACTCTCAGATAATTTATCTACAAAATGAACAAAATCATTTACTGTTTTATTAATTATATTTATATTCATAGAACTGTGTCTGTGCACAACGGAGCACGATACGCATCTCCCCTCGATGGTAGATACGAGATTTCACATTCCTATAGCAGGGTCCAGAATATGCTTGATAAATTCAACAAACATCACTGACATATTTTTACCACGTGGTGCAACATGACCAAATCAGTTTATATTTTAGAACCCCTTGCGAGATAATGATTCTATTATTGTTATTTATAACAATGATGATGATGATTTAGGATGTCCACTACGGAGATGGAGCCACGAGATCAACTCGGGTGGAGCTTGTGGGTCGATTGTTGCATTGCAGGATCGTGAGAGATGGCGACGGCTTGGCAAGGCCTTCATCCAGCAGTGGAGTGATTTTGGCGAATGATGATGGTTGGACGATGATGATACTGATTATGATGATGACGGGACGATGATGATTACAGGATGATGATGATGGGATGACGGGGCAATGATGATGATGGGATGATGATTGTAGGACGATGGCGATGATGGGATAATGATTATGATGGGATGATGGGACGATAATGGTAATGATGACAGGATGATTTAAAGCTTTCGTGACTGCAATGATTCTCAGTGAGAATATTATTGTGTTATTTTATCAATTTATTATTTTATTCTCATTCTACGTGACTTTACCGAAAGAACCAAAGAAGATGACAGGATGATGGCGGGATGATGACAGGATGATGAAAACAGGATGATGATAACAGAATGATGACAGGATGATGGTGGGGTGATGATGACAGGATGATGATGATGATGATGACAGAATGATGATGACAGGATGATGATGACAGGATGATGATAACAGGATGATGACGACAGGATGATGATAACAGAATGATGACAGGATGATGGTGATGATGACAGGATGATGGTGGGATGATGATGACAGGATGGTGATGATGACAGAATGATGACCACAGGATGATGACCATAGGATGATGGGATGACAGGGAGTTTGCAGAGCTCGCGCTGGGCAGCGCACGAGTTAAACGTCCACAGCCATGGCCTCATCCATCACCTCCGCCGCACCCTAATATCATCCGTGATTATTTCATTTAAATTCAAGCTGCGAATTAAAAGCCAAAAGGATTAATGTGCGTGGGGAACAGCGCGCTGATTTATGCAATATACAAAAAAAATCAGACCTATTTTTTTCTTTTTCCCCGCAATGCCTCTAAGTTGTGCAATAAATCATTAGAATTTACAACAGATGGTCTCATGACGGTGGGTGGGCATTGGTACAACTGAACATTACGCAGCTGCGCGTGCGTGCATTCACATATCTAATGCCGATGTACAAATACAGTTGAGCGTTAAATACACCAAAATATTTGCTGGGAATTACCGAAGAGCAATTGTGTGCCCGCAACGGTGACGTTAAAGACCCTTTTGGTACCGCTTTGAGAGATTACGTGACATTTCCGTGACAGCCCAAATGCCAAATATGACAAATTACCTGCGGTTAAAATGTAATAATGTTCATTATAAAATTTAATTGATGACAGATATGAGATGATTAAACACCTCGCGGATTGCTGTTATATGAGATATTTTTTTGTTTGCTGTCTGCCGTGTTTATATTTATGTTACTAAAAATAATATTTACGTTACTAATCATGTATTTATTCATTCATTCACGCTTCGCCGAATCTCAGGACTCACTTTCAGAGAGGGCCCTGCCTTGGGATGGTCGGCCACTTTAGTTTCCACGAGGGTTCTGCATGTAGGGGAGGTCGCGGCACTTCCCCGGACAAAACCCCCCCGCAGTCCATTCCGATTCGGTCGACAACCTATTTGCTGTACCTGCTGGCCACCTCGTAGCTCTGCAGGTGAAGTCTCTCACGCAAACTGATCCTGTTTGCGGCGTGTGTGTTCATATAAAGGGGGCACCGCTGGTGGCATCTGCCAGTCATCTCAATCAGTCAACCCATTGCACCACCTGGGTCTAGTAAATTTTATTGTGTATTTTACCAGGTAAGACCAACTGAGTTATGTAGCTCTTTTTCATAAGCGACCTGCCTATCACAAATGATAGCTCAGCGAAGTAGCTTATCATATGGCAGTTCATAGCAGCCAAATAATCTAAACTCGTTCTTTCTAAATGTGTAAGGAAACCCGGAGGATCCGGAGAAAAATCACACGACCACGGGGAGAGAGAGACACACACACCAACTCCAAATATATAGGCGCCAGGGTCGGGATCGAACCCACAAACTCCTGTAAACCAGGCCAGGTAGTTAACATCTCACCACCTCGGAACCTGCTCCGTGACCTCCTGCCAGCGGGCCTTCGACACTTCACGTGGCCTCGAAGTAAGTGCACCTAGCATGGCACAAGCGCCGTGGTGACGTGACCGCCACTTCGTGGTGAACGGTGGTGGTGATTGTTGTTGTTCTTGTGCGTATGCGGGCGTCTGCTAAGAGGGGCTCGCGAACAACGCTTGCTCCGAGTCTTGAAGACTTAAACGCGTGGCCTTGTTCAGTTTTGCCTTGAATTAAGTTCATATTCAATTTGGGCATCAACATAACCCATCACCTATCGAGGGTGAATACAATTAGGATATTTTTTTGTGGGAAATCGACAGTGAATGACAGTTGAACAAATTAACATCCCCTTTATAACAACGTGGAATTGCCACCACTGACTCGATGGAGGACCAACTTCATTCATTGCCAGTTTGAGCAGGGAGACGCTTTGACTTCGACGTTTTGCTGTTGTGCAATCGTTGGTGACTGGGCTCAAACCACCGGCTCCCTACGGGTTTTTCCCTCCACATTTAGAAACATGCATTGAGATTATTTTACTGCTGTGGATTTCCACGTGAAGGCCCACTTTGTTGAGCTATAATTTGTACCTCGGTGGGCTTTGGCCTGGTAGGATGGGGGTGGTTTAGTTTTATTTGTATGTTTTTTGAGTGATTCGTTTACCTTGCTTGTACTTTGCACTACTCTCATGGTTGTGTATTGTTGTTGTAACGCTGTTACCCGCCCCTACTGGACACCTGTGAAAAATAGCTTTACTGTATAGCTCATCGGATTCCTCCGGTACAAATAAATATTCCGTTGGTTTAATGATTGGCGGCCGAAACCCGGAGTCAAACCCAGGAACTCAGCGGTGCCGGCTTTTTGTGTCTCCTGATGAGCCCACTCAGCCACCCAGACGGCTCATGCATGCTGTAAATGATCGCACGGCAGGAATAAAAAATATATATTAATTTTCAAATGTAACAAAATCTCTCAGCGGCTCCATCCATCAATTGGGCCGGTGACAGAACACAATTTGATTTTTGAGGAAGCGAGGGAGATGACAGCCCGAGGCCTCACCGAGGCTCCCACGCGTCTCCCGCCTCCACTGGGCATCGCTCCATCTCCCTATGGGCCGCGCGTTGCCCCGGCCCTCAGCTGAACACCACGGGCCATCAAAGGAGCCGGTGATTAACCCCCCCCCCCCCCCCCCCCTTTGCACGAGTTCAGCAGCGTGAGCAGCACTTTGCATGGGCGTCGTGTGCTCAAACTACCACGGCCACCCAGTAGAGTGCGTGAAAGCACAGCAAGTGGGTCGCTGACCTACATCTGCCCGCGTACTTCCCCCCACACTCCGGCTCAGCACCGCTGATGGTGGCCAGCGTCCGCCCCACGCTCGTCTGAGCCAAAGGACAGCGCCGTTTGTCAGAGGGCTGGAGTAGAATGACGGGAGATTCTGGACTTGGATTGGTGGCAGTGCAGAACGCACACGGGGGAGCTCTCTGGGGGGTGAGAAACTAAAGGGAAATGCGCCAGTTGCGTAGTGGCGACATTCCCCGGTCACGGCAATCGGTCCGGTGGGGGGTGCCCAATATTTGATTTGTGCAATTTACGGAAGCCAAACGTTAACGGCTCTAATTAAATACAAATAAAACGTGATCCGTAAATGAAAGCATTTTCATAAAAAAAATATATACAGCGTTTTAAATAGGTATTTGTTCTTTGACACTGTTGTTGAAAACATCTCATCCATGATAGAGGGTTTTTTTAAATATGTAAATTCCACATCGTTATAAAGGGGATGTTAATTTGTTCAACCGTCGTTCACTGTCGATTTCCCATGAACAAATATCCTAGTTGTATTCACCCTTGAGAGGTGAAGGGTTATGTTGATGCCCAAATTAAATATGAACTTAATTCAAGGCAAAAATTAACAAGGCCACGCGTTTAAGTCTTCAAGACTCTCGGAGCAAGCGTTGTTAGCGAGCCCCTCTTAGCAGACGCCCGCATACGCACAAGAACAACAACAACAACAACCATCACCGTTCACCACGAAGTCGTGGTCACGTCACCACGGCGTTCTCCAACACTGGTGTGTTGGAGAACGAAACAGGTGGACTTCACAAATCTGGCTGTCGCCTTATGAAGCTAGTTGTAATTACTGGCGAAACGTCGTACTCAGATTGTGAATGTTGTGACTTGGCTCTCCAACACACCGGTGTGCTGTACTAGTGACGAATTGGCATGTTCTGTTTACGTGACAACCCTTACAAGTTGGCTGTGTCGGGTGGTGGCGGATTTAACGACACATTTATATATTTTCGCGATCTAACCCCAAAAAACCTCAATTATAGATTGGTCGCGAAAGCCTAAGTGTTAAACTGGTTGTCAAGGAGGCCCCCAACTCGTGGCTTTAGCCACCACGGGGGGGCCAACGCACCCCCACGCTCGTTACGCTACTCGAGTGCGCGAAATGTCCTGGAGAATTTTGATCGCCGCGAACGCGCGGCACTGCGCAGCGCGGCACGGCATGGCACTGCACGGCATGGAAAGACGTGGCGTGGCACGGCACGGCGTGGCATGGCAGTCAGTGGCACGGCACGGCATGGCATGGCACGGCATGGCACGGCACGGAAAGACGTGGTGTGGCACGGCACGGCAAGGCGCGGGACGACGACCGTGGATCGACGACTCCAAACCGGCCTCAACGAGCGTCAATTCGGGGTGCGCGCCGGGCGATTGAGGGCACGGGGGAGGGAGGGGGGGTTGGAAATTAATGGCGGTGCTAATGCGCCTCATTTACCGGCTCGCCGTGAGAGCGCTCGGCTCCTGACGAGGCCCGGGGGCTTTTCTCGAGTTTGTGTTGCTCACTGCAAAGGCACACGTCGGAGTTTGTGGCGCTGCGGTGGTACCGCTGGGTTCGAGCCCTGGGGCTAGGTGATCTCCAGCAGAGCTGGGTTTATGGAGGGGGGGATAGGACAAATGGAATATTTGTTCCCAAGGCCTAAAACTCCAGAGGGGACCGTGTAAAAAATGTATGTGCGTGTGTAAGAGTGGTAGTGTAACAGCGCGCTGCGCTACGAACCCGGTGACCCAAATTCGATTATTTGTACCGTTCCTGGGCCTCCCCTTGGTCGACTCAGCCTCAAATGAGTACCTGGTGCGGTGTGGAAACATCGCCACTGGGGAAACAAAGGCGGCCGGGCGTGATGTTGACGACCCACCCCCTCGTGTGCCGTTCTGGCCATCATAGGTGCTCGCTAGCAGCCCTTGCCCCATCAGTCCGTTAAGGCTTATGGGGGATATTTGTCTTTGTTTCGTGTAAGAGTCAATTATTTCACTATGTAACACAATCTTTTCTTCCTGGGTAGTAAGTGTTGTTTCGTAATTGTTTATGCCTAAAAAGTATAGAAGATGGCTATTATTCCCCACAAACTTTGCTTTTGTGACCAGGACAGTGATATTTTGAAATTTACCTTTTTTCAATGAGGAAACTGACGAAGTTGTGTCTTTTCGTTCACATAAACTCAGAAAAAACATATGAATAAAAATTAACATGTATTCATACTAAAGTAATGCAAAAATGACTACAAAAGATTTAGAAGTGAGTAGTTTTTCGAGATTTACGATTATACTGTAAATCACTTTCATGAATCAGCCCCCAAATGTGGTCTCCCATCATGTTCTCGTTATACTGTCCTTGGTAGCGGCGTTCAAAGTCCAGTCTATCCTGGTGGAAGCACTCGCCTTGCTCCTCCGAGTACGTTCCCATGTTCCCCTTGAATGTATCAAAATGAGCATCAAGGATATGGACTTTGAGGGACATCCTACAGCCCATTGTGCCAAAGTTCTTCACCAGAGTCTCAACCAGCTCCACATATTTTTTTACCTTTTGATTGCCCAGGAAGCCCCGAACCACTACGACAAAGCTGTTCTAAGCCGCGTTCTCTTTACTATTCAGATTCTTGGGGAATGCATTGCACTCCAGGATCTTCTTTATCTGTGGTCCGACGAAGACACCAGCTTTGACCTTTGCCTCAGACAGCTTAGGGAAGAAGTCTTGCAGGTACTTTAAGGCTGCAGGCTCCTTATTTAATACTCTGACAAATTGTTTCATAAGGCCTAATTTTACGTGCAATGGTTGCATCAGCACCTTCCGGGGTCCACCAGTGGCTCCCACTTAACATTGTTCCTCCCCACAGAGAACTCGGTCCGCTGTGGCCAGTCCCGCCTGTGGCAGTGCGCCTTGGTGTCCCTGCTGTCCCAAAGGCAAAGATAGCAGGGAAACTTGGTAAAACCGCCTTGGAAACCCATCAGGAATTGCCACCATTTTGAAGTCTCCGATGACCTCCCAGCAGTACTCATCATACTACAAGGCGTCCAGCAAGGTCTTGATGCTGTTGTAATCCTCTTTGAGGTGCACCGAGTGAGCCAGGGGAAGAGACGGGTACTTGTTACCATTATGGAGCAGCACGGCTTTGAGGCTACTGGGTGAGCTGTCAATGAAGAGGCGCCACTCATTCTGGTTACAGGCGATTCCGATTGCCTCGAACAGACTGGTCACATTGTGGCAAAAGCAGAGCCCATCTTGACGGGTGAAGAAGCTGCAAAAAGTCGGTGACGCTTCCTCTGATCTACGACTTGCACATTTTCATTCACCAAGTTCCAATGCTTGAGCCTAGATGTCAAAAGATCGGCATTGGACTTGGTGAGACCAAGATCTCTGATCAAGTCGTTGAGGTCTTTTTTGTTGGGGTAGTATGGGTTTCTCTCCTCAGCTCCACCTCTGAAATTGTCATCTGGATCTACAACGTCTTCCTCGCTCTCTGACTTGCTGCTCTCTTCTAAAGACGGCAGCTTTCTCTCTCTGGAGGAGTGGGTACAGGGAGCTCATGGCAGTGTGGCACCGGGGCGATGGATGAAGGAAGGTCCGGATACGTGATAGCAGATGCATTCTTGCTAGTCCGACGTCTGGAAGGGTCCACCATGCAGAAGTAGCAGTTGCTTGAGTGGTCAGTGGGTTTTTACCAAATTCTTGGGATAGCGTATTTCATGGCTCTGTTTTCCCTCTGTACCATCCTACAAAATATATTAATTTCACCCGTGACTAATGTGTAATAGATTCTCGCAACATTTTTCATACTTGATATATATTTTTAATAACATTGAAAATTGTTAAACATTTTTAAATTAAAAACTTGTCCAATTAAAAATTATTGTTACAAATTTTATAACATATAATTCCGAGCAACAATTGTAGATCTTACCTTGCAGAGTTTTTTTGCATTGCTCGCAGGTGAAATGAGGTGCCCAGGGTTTGTCTTGAACCCCGACAGGCATGCCAAAATATGCCTTGTAGGCCTCACACATCTTATCAGATGCTTCCACAGAGTACTTTTTCGCTCCTGTCTTGATAAATTAGCCGCATAGCAAAATGCGTCTGCCGGATGTTTGCAGCCTCTTGATGCCATCTCAAAAAAATGCAGATATGTATCCACTTAGGCAGCTAGAACTAAACTGAACTGTTGGGCTTAAGGCCCTTGTATTTATATTACTATTTATATTACTGGAAAGCTCTAGAATGTTCTAAAAGTTACTCCAAGTTTACTCAGCGCTGAATCTATCTGGAATGTTCTGGAAAATAGGTAAATTTCAGAATATCACTGTCCTGGTCACAAAGCAAAGTTTGTGGGGAATAATAGCCATTTTAAGTCCTTTTGAGGCATACGCAATTAGGAAATAACACTTACTACCCAGGAACAAAAACATGTGTTACACTTCAATTAGTACAAGCGCTATGTGCGGTCGAAACTAGTGATAGAGAGAAATGTTTGAGAGCTCGTCAACCGGAGAGATGGAACGATGAAGTGGGCTCGTGTGCGGGAGCTAGATGGATTGTTGCTTCGCGTGACCGCGATTTAGAGACACGGCATGGGGTGGTCTTCATCCATCTCTCCGGTAGACGTGCTCTCGTGGCTAAAGGGATTCTGCAATGATGAAGCTTCCCATAACGCAACTACATTATAATTCACGTGGTCAGCTACCATGAAGATGTTTGCGGTTATGCTGCTGCCATATGGCTCTCTCCGGACCTGCAAACGGCACGACGTCCGACATTTCGCTCCACCTGCCGTTGGGAGCTTCCCTTCGCTCCACGTGCTGGGAGTTCAGAGCGCAGCAAGGGACACTGCGCCGAACATCAACGCGGGGTTCAACCCACAAACATGTCGAAGAGCAGTGCCTAATTGTTAATTAAAAACTGAATACATTTGCATAATTATGACAATGTAACGCAATCCACCGCTACAATTAATTGTGACAAATGCGAGGGTGAGGAGGGGAGTGAAATCTCATTCGGCTGACTTTACCCAGAATTGAACCCAGCACCCATTTGCAGGTCCACTCCATTAAGGAGGGCACCTCAAGTAATGCTGTTTGGAAAAAAAAATAACACCCACACCTATATAATTAATAAAAGTAACTAATTTAAAAGTAACCTGCATGTTGGAAGTAAATAACGGTGATTAATGTGGGGGCGCAGGGAATGTGCGTGGGAATGGGATGAGAAAAGTCCTCGTTAATTCGCCTTCCCCCGGCACGCTGTGCTGTTATCGTTAACCCCTCCCCCACCCCACATCCACGCGCTGATTATTAATATACGCGCTGTATTTCTCCAGGTAAGAGCCCGTTGAGATCTAGTGCCTCTTTCGCTAAGGGAGACAAGGGCCACGTGGAGTTACACGGACAAGTGGAGGCGACTGAAGTGGCTGGCCACAATCCGAGTTTGAGCCATGCGTGGTTACCCAGGGTTCTCAAATGTAAGCGCGATTTGTGGCATTTGCTCGGCCACCGCTGGCTGAATTTAAACGGCGTTGAATTAAATTCCCCTGGAATAACCAAGCGGGCAAAGCACTTTGGTCAATCAATAAAAATGTCAAATAGTGGATCTGCACAAGCTTACGAGAGGTCAAAGGCCAAAGCCAGATACTCCGATCGGTACTGACATGTTGACCTTTACAGATGAGCCAGGGTGCGACAGGGTGACACAGGGAAAATTGTCACCCAAATTTTACCCGTGCGACTGAGTAAATATTTTATGCAAAACATTTCTGGACGAGATGACATTCGCATTAGGCGACGACTCGAGTTGCCAACTTTCCCATTGCAGACCAAATCCGGATATATCTCTCAGGAAGCAGTAGGTCTATTGTTTACTAGGACACCACTTTTAGATTTAAATTGAAAACTTCTTTAGAGCTGCTTTTTTAGGTTTAGTCTTTTCTTCTTCCGCCCGCAAATTATGGAGCACTCCATAATTTTGGGCCAAAAATGTAAAACCATTTTAATTTTTAACTTGCAAGTTGATGAAACAAACTTCGAAATCAAAGTTTTGGTATCTAATTTTTGTGTGATATATTTTTGTACAATGGTTTTCTGAGTTAGTTACAAAGATGATGATGATAATAAAGATATGAGCAGTTCGTGATTGGCCAACCGACGAGCCAATGCCGCTATCTCACTCTTGTCATCAATACATGATGCGTGTTAAACGGCGAGACACGAGACACAGTGCCGGCTCCAGCTGCCGCACGCTCGGCAGTTGGGAGGGCGGCAAACTGCACATTCTGATCCCAGCGCTCCCCGATGTTGAATGGCCCCTAGACACATCTACAGGCATTGCTTTAAGAGCTGCTTTCAACATCGACGATTGAACACAAACAAGAGGGGGGGGGGGGGGGCAGGCCCGCATTCTTTGGTCTTGCCATTATCGCGAGAGCCAGCCCTGGTGGGGTCGACCACAAAGGTAGAGAGAGGAGCCTCTTGGGCGATCCGCCCCAGTGACGAGATGGCAACCGAGCGACGTTGTCCTTAATACTCACGGTCGCCACAGTGAAAAACGGCCACATGCGAATCGCAACTTTGAGATGCCACCCACATGGGTACGGGTATTGTTTTTTTTTTCTACACTGGCTATTTGGCGTGCGAGCCAGAAACAAATTGTACCTCACAAAACATCTGATCACGGCTCGGGGTGGCAAGCGGGGCCAGGCGTGGAGCTAATGACGCCACGCTCGTTGTGCGTGAAGTCAGTCGGTGTAACTGTGAGGAAGAAGCGCCCGGGGAGGGTGGAGTGGGGGGCGCCGTCCCCTCACAACCGCTCGCGGCTCAGGACAACGACGACGGCGGCGGCGATGGTGAGGACGAGGCGGGCGGACGCGGCGGCGGCCGACGCCGCGGTGGCCGCGGCGGCCCCGGCGTTGGCGGCGGGCACGTGGCACAGCTGGAAGAGGCCGCCGGGGCCGTTGATACGGTCCAGCTCCTGCTGGAGCAACATGAGCTTCCGCGCAGCATCCGGCGGGCAGTCGGTGAGCACCTCCGCCTTGCACTCGTGGTACTCATCCCAGTAGCTGCCGGTGGGGAGGGGCAAACGGAGTGCGGAGAACGGGACGCGAGTGAGCGGCCCTGGCCCGCCACGGTTCACGCGGCCGCAGGAATGCGGTGTTGTGAGATGCTGATGATTGGCCGCTGATTGGCCGGATCGTCGGTTAGCCGAGTGAGATTTCGGGGTGGATGGTCGGCCGCGAAGCTGCGAATGGGCGTTGAGTGTCTGAGCGGAAGCGGATACCGCAGAGCTACTTCTGAGAGTCACACACAGAGAGTAGCACCTTCTCACGGGCCCTGCAGCAGAGACATGTTCATCCCAAGACATATTTTTAGTTGTCAGAGCTGTATGTTAGCCAAATTAAGTGCAGAATTAAGTACATCTGACGGGTGATCGAGCCAAGACCCATCAGCTAACTACACTTAATAAAACCCCCGTTTAATCACAGGCAACTGCCTAGACTCGAACCCAGGATCTCAGCGGTGTCGGCTCAGCGCTCTGACCTCTGAGCCACCCGGTCACCTCACGAACCTCTGGGGTCAGGGTTAATCTAAGAAGAGGTGGCTAGATTTTAGATTTGTTTTTTTTTTATGAGGCCCATTTTATATTTGCTTATCCTGTAATGTTCCAAAGGGGAAAAATTGGATTAAATAAATTATTTGACGGATGATTGATTGTCCCCACTTCACGGTACAGGGCGGTGAGATGGTGTCTCTCCAGCCCCTCTCGTACCCACGATGTTTGCTGTCGTTTTAAAAACGACGTTCATTCTAAACTCAAATATTTTCTATTTTAACAGGTAAGGCTCCATGAGCTACAGATATCTTATTCGGAAGCGATCTGGCCATAAATGATAACTCAAGGAAGTGGCTTATCACGTGGAATGTATGCCAGCCAAATACTCGAAACGCGCGTTGAATGTGGAGGGACAGACCAGAGGACCCGGAAACAAATCCACGCTACCACGGGGAGAGAGAAACGTAAACTCAAAATATGCAGGCATCAGGGTCGGGATCGAACCTACGACCTCCTTCATACCAGGCGAGGTAGTTAACATCTCGCCACCGTGGCGAGCTCATTCGCAATGAACGGCAACTTCTCCTCCGAACGCGGCTCTCGGAGCTGACACGAAGAAGAAATCGTGGAAAATATTAAAGAAACGCTTTAATACCGTCCGCCCACAGTGACTTCTCTAAAAATATATATTAAAAACATTCCCTAATTTCCCCCGCATCCATCGCAGACGCATGCCCGTATCTCAGATCCATTATTTACGCTGCTATTCCATTCAAACATCGGCTGAAGAAAGAAAAAAAAACACTTTAAATTGTTTTTAATAAAAATATTATAATAAAATAAAACACCTTCGGGCTGATCGAGTGTTTAGTATTGTTTTTTGTTTTCCGTCCACTCGAAAGCCCCGTTGATGAAGGCACTGAAACAACACTTGGGAAATCCCTGCGATCGCTTCCTTCCGCCATGTGCACTAAAGGCACAGGCGCAGCCCCTGCAATGTGTTAGCTCATACCATTGCTGGTAGGTGAGCTCTACAGAGAGCCGATGCATGCCAGCACAACACACAAAAGAGTGAGTGGCCACCACCACGCCCGAACACTGCTGATGTTTACACACACTGATGTTGATCGTGAGCAGGAATCGAATTCGGGTTGCACATTTCTAGCGCAGCTCCCCACAGAATGTCTTACCGCAGATCAGGGCTGGAAATGGGAAGAAATAACTGGGGGGAATTCCTCTCCGTGTGTTCTCTCCGTGTTTGTGTCTCTGTGTGTGGCCGGGAGTCAGAGCCACTCCCTGTACACCTTGGGGTGCGACAGGGATGTCCTCTGGCTCCCACATTATTTAACATCTATTTTGACCACATAGTTCGTGAAGCCTTCAATAACTGTACCGGAGGAATTTCCATTTGGTACAGATATAATGGGAGGCTGATCGATACCCGGGTGCGGTCAAGGGATGGCTCCCTATTGGTCAACCACGTTATGTATGCCGATGATTTGGTAATTGCTGCTCATTCAGAGGAGGAGTTGGAGATGCTGCTACTGAAACTGGAGCGTGCCACTAAGAGGTGGGGCCTTACCATCAGCCCCACCAAAACTAAGCACCTGCCTGGGTATTTTGTACCATCGGACACTCCACCCCCACAACTTCCAATCGGTGATGGGGCAGTTGTGGAGAGAGTAGAGAGTTTCCCATACCTGTGCAGCGCGCTCATGTCCGGCTCCGGTTTAGCAGCAGAGGTCTCACTCCGAATCAGTCGAGCGGCATTATATTTTCATCGGTTGCGTAACGCTGTGTGGAAGCTACCTGGTCTGTCGCTCCGCACGAAGCTTCAGGTCTTCTCGGCCACGGTCATTCCCTCCCTTCTCTACGCTTGCGAAATGTGGACCCCCCTAATGGGACATCTTCGCCGGTTAGAAACATTTAGGCTGTTCTGCCTACGATCCATCCTGGGTTTAACCAGGCTGGATTGTGTGAGGAGCTCATAAATCCTTGAAAGATCTGGGCAAAGTCCCATCGGTGAGCTCCTCCGGCAGGCAAGGCTGTGTTGGCTGGGTCATGTAGCCCGCATGCCCAGCCATCGTATGCCGAAACAGCTTTTGTTCGGCCGGATAGAGGGGGCTAAACGGGCGCGGCACGGGTAATTGAAGAGATGGAGTGACGTGGTACGTGGAGTTGAGTGGACTTGCCGATGACTGGTACCAGCGGTGTCAAGATCGGCCTCAGTGGAGGAGGCTCGTGAAGGACGCTACTGGGCAGTTGGAGGCAGTCGCCCTCCAACAACAACGGTGGGCGGAGGAGCGACGCTCACAACAACGAGCGGAGCGCCGGGTGGCTAAAGCACAGCAAGTTTGCACAGTAGGGGGCACAGGTGGTGCCTCAGCCAGTCATCTCAGTCAGTCGACCGGTGGCACCTGGGTCTGCCCGTGACCTCCTGCCAGCGGGCGTTCGCCACTTCACGTGGCCTCAAGGTGCACATTGCCTGGCACAAGCGTCGTGGTGACGTCACCGCCACTTAGTGGCGAATGGCGGTTGTTGTTGTCTGCGGGTCTCTGTGTGTGTCTCGATCTCTGTTATGGTAAAAAAAAAAATGTTTTAATCTAATATAAAAATACGTTTCACTTTCGGACAAATGTTCCCGCTGCTGCTGCTGTTGCACAATGTCGTGGTTGCGCATTAAAAATGCCACATTATCGGATTCCTCGTTCGTTTTCCTTCTCTCCATCATTCTGCAATGTGTACATCCGTCGGCGTAATTGCGTTCTGCCCTTCGCCTGCGATCCCACAACTGGCGCTGTCAGCACCTCTCGTCGCTTGCCAAATGTACCGCCCCACCCGGCAAATGTGAAGCACTGTGCACGCTGTTATCATTCCCCTCGTCAAACTTATTTGCGCTGTGCCCCCCGAGCCCTGCCTTGCAGTCTCCTAGCTCTACTCCAACATTCACGATGTAATTTGTCGTTAGCAACCCAAGGTCAACATTTGTTGTTTTTTCTGGTCTTAACACCGTTTGAAACGAGGCTCAAAAGAAGGCTGTCTCTGGTGTGAACCAATCAGTTTCAAAGACAATGCATAGATTATATTTGGTACTTTCGGTAAAGTCACGTAGAAAGAAAATAAATTAAATAATAGTCATGAAAGCTTCAAATCAAATGCATATATGATCAGAGTACGTTTTTTTGTTTGCATTCTGTGGTTAATGCAGAGATTATTCCTTCTAAAAGGTTTCCGTTTGGTGTTTTAACATCTTAACACCTGTTTTGTTGCCAGAAAAAAGGGGAAAATCTATTATAATATTTTGGTACTGGCAAAGGAGGTCCCATGATGTAGGTTAACATTTGTTGGTTTAGCAACTTTCGATCAATATTTGTTCACAACGTACGAACAACATTTGTTGTTAGCAACATAGGTCAACATTTGTTTTCTTGGTTCTTTCGGTAAAGTCACGTAGAATGGGAATAAAATAATAAAATAAAATAAGACAATAAAATTCTCACGACGTTTCGGCCACAACACAAGTGGCCTTCAGGTGAAGAGACAGGTCTGTCCGGAAGACAGAGCTTGAATGAACGCTGTCATGCAAGGACCGCGTCTATTAAGCTGTGTGGAAGGAGTTAAAATATGAATTTGCATGTTACCAGCATCACCTCCGGAGAGGAGGAAGGAGGGGGCTGGGAACACAGGCAGAGAGGAAACAAGAAAAGGGGCAAGTGCAACAGCCAAGGTGCGCTGTTGTGTCCTGAGTTGCCTTATGACTATGCTGTAAACTGGACTACTATATAATACAATCTAAACTACATGGTATAACATCATATCATAGACAAATTCCACCTTTGAATTTTACAATGCGTTACTTTACACTACCCTATACTTTAGATTATAAACTATTAGACTTGTGATATTACACTATGTCTTATTGTCTTATTTTATTTTATTTTTTAAATCTCATTCTACGTGACTTTACCGAAAGAACCAAGAAGATGAATCCTTGCAGTCACGAAAGCTTTAAATCGAAATTCAACATTTGTTGTTAGCAACATCGGTTAACATTTGTTGTTAGCGTCATACAACAGTCAGCATGTTAGTAACATAGGTCAACATTTGTTGTTAACATACGGTCAACATTTGTTGTTAGTAACATACGATCAACATTTGTCGTTTGCGACGAGAGACAGAGAGACGAGTCACTGCGTACACAGTGTTTACACAGAAGACTAACAGACTGGTCCCTGACCTGGACTGTAGGTTCAGTGTTCTTCACTGATTGCATTGTCATCATCAGCGCGAGGGCCATTGGGAGTTTGACAGCACGATGATGGGGTGCGGGGGATGTTTTCACTATTTGTGTATTGTCAGGGGCCGCACTAAAGGCCACCAATGAAGAACACTGATACAGGCAATCGGACTCCTGTGACTAACAGACCAGTCTCTGATGGGGTCTCTTAACAGCAATCTACCACGAGTGGTGTGCAATGTGTAATCCGGTACTGCGGAGGCGAGGATTGATGGATCACAACAATGTTGCGAAACTCCCTTCGACGCGGGCAATCGATCTCGCTGTGCCCTGGCTTATCAGGAGAAGGCGGTACAAAAAGTGGGATATCGTGCGGCCCCCACCCCGTAAATGGCTGAGAACACCGTAATCTCCACGTGTTGAGGACTGTGCAGAGTTGTGAGGTGCAGGTGGCATAAATGTCGCTACTGAATAAAAAAACCCCACTGATGATTATATTATTATTATGAACGGACCATGCCCTCTCTAATGTGGTCTACAGACAACTGATTGCTGTCTCTGGTATCGTCTGAAAACCAAAGAAAGAAGAGTATTTTACTGGGTAAGGTTCACTGAGCTACATAGCTCTTTTTCAGATGCGACCTGGCCACAAATGATAGCTCAACGAAGTGACTCATCCCGTGGAAATCTAAAACAGCCAAACATTAAATGTGGAGGGAAAACCCAGAGGAGGACCCGGAGAAAAATCCACGCTTCTCGAATCGACTCACTTAGACACCGGTCCGTGATGACAATTGACACAATCTCCTGACCCCCCCCCACTCCCTTTGAGATGATCTCCACCAGGACATCCTTCAACCTGTACTCCACGTCACACCATCTTGACGAAGTGGGCCCTCGAGCATTCATTCCCGATACTCACGCCGCGGCTCTCCTATCTCTCCACACCGGGTCTCGAAGTAACAACTCGCGCCCAAAGTGTTGGGGGGGGGGGGAGGGCGAAGGGGGGCTCGTCACCACCGCTCCCAATCGCCGAGCGTTTGAAGCTTTCAACCCGGGCGGAACACGCGTTCGGTGGCAGGTGAGTTTTAAAAATGCATTTCCTAATTTCTCAACCGCCACCCCGAACGCGCGCTCGCTGGCTGCATACGCAAGGAGCGGCCCGCAGGCTTTGCACCTTGCCGCCAATAACATTTCTTTCGTTAATTTCCCGTCGCAAGACGACCCTGCACCTCGGAACGCCATTCGGTTATTTATTCACGAGCAGCCTCTCTCCGTGTTCATTTGGAAATGGACGGGGGGAAAAAATTCCAAGCAGTGCTCGCAGTCGCGGAACGAGCGTGGGGGCACGAGGTGCCTTGACCCCCCCCCCCGTGACCAAATCTACGAGTTGAGGGGTCCCCTTGGCAACCACCATGAGCTTTGTTTTCAACAACAGCGCAAAAAACGACACTTATTTAAAACGCGGTTTAAATGTATTTTCCATGAAAATGCTTTCGTTCACCTTCCACGTTGTATTTTTATTTAATTAGAGCGGTTACGTACTATCGCGAAGAAGTAACTGCTACGGAGCTGTGGTGGCTGCATTTTGCGAAGGCGGAGCGCCCCTGCAGCGTTAAATGTTCGAGACCGTGAGCGTCACGACGCTGTCAAGAGGAGCCGCGATATAAAACAGCACGACCACCACCACCCACTGAGCTGATGATGTCGTTACCACGTCACTGGGGTATTCGGCTCGGGCGAGGCCTCGTCAGTAGCTCGCTCTGGAAGCGGTGCCGCAAACCCCGAAGCCTACAGGCGACACGGGGTGACCCGGGCCGTACGTGCTATGATGCCAGCGCTGGTTAAAACCAAACTAAACTAACTTTTTTCGTACCATGTAAGGCCCACTGCGCTATGCTATAAAGCACTTTTTTTCAGAAGCGACCTGGCTCTCACAAATGATAGCCGTTTAACGAAGTGGGCTTATCATCACGTGGAAATGTATAGCAGTCAAACACTCTAAACGCGTAATGTCGATTTTCAATGTGGAGGGGAAAACCCGGAGGACTCGGAGAAAAATCCACGCGACCATGGGGAGAGAGACACGCAAACTCCAAACAGGCAGCAAGCGTCACGATTGGGATTGACCCACGACCTCCTGTATACCAGACGAGGTAGTTAACATCTCGCCACCGCGGTTAAAGGCACAGCCCTGCAATGTCCTGCCCGCGTCACTGTTGGCGGAAGGACTTCCACTGGAGGGAGCGTTAGAGATGTTGGCCTACTTCTTTTCCACATTGACAAGACGCCCTCCAATAGTTTGGGTTGCCCACACTTTACCCCATCATACACGACCTGACAATTGCCTAGCCGTGGTGCACCAATTTATACTCCTGGGCGGACAGAGAGAAGGCTGGATGGGGGGGGGGGGGGGGTAACACAACAAAAACAGCTGTCCACTGTTCCAACTGCGGGGCCGAGAGATTGAACTCGCGACCTGGAGATGACAGGTCCGGTGCTCGCCATGGCAGCACGGCAGCATCCACGAGCGAACCACGGGCCCTGGGAGTGGACTGGTTGTCTCTCGGTCAACTCTTAATAGCCATGTCAGGGCAACTAAGGCAGAACTAATGAGTTGCCTGGGTTCAAGCCCTGGGTACCGCGTCTCTCAGGAGGCTCATCGCGTGGCTGTGTCGGGGCAATGGGTCAGCGCCTCTTAGGTGCCTTGTGCGCAGCAAATCTGTAGGCCTCACTCCGCTTGCTCGCGAATGCACGATTAGCGCAAGCGCTCGCCGAGGTCGACTCAGCCTCAAATTGGCTCCCTGGTGCGATGTTGGCCACCCACCGGCCTCGTGTGCCGTGCTGGCCTTCATATATAATTGCAGGTCTTTCAACGGCGCTTGCCCCCAAACAGTCTGTTAAATGCAATGCGGGGCATCTGTCTTTTGTTGGATTTGTATGTGTGCCTGTTGAAATTCTTTCACACTGGACGTAGCCAACCGTGCTAATCGGAGGTGCGGGGAAAGGACAACAAACTAAACACAAAAATCAGTTCCAAAGAAATGAATTGGTCAATCTAGATCATGAGTTAAAAGTGCACAGCTCCAGTGGCGTCCTAATATCGGAGGGAAGAGCGTTCCAGACGGCCCTAGAAGCGCATCTGAAAGCGGTGCGCGACACAGGGTGACCGCCGTCTTTGTTCGACGGTTCGCAGCTAAAAGCCGCCACCACCACCGCTGCTGCTGCTGCGAGGACAATGAGCTGAGTCCGCGTGACTGGTGGCTTATGGCTCCTTGGCAGCGATCAGCAAAGATACGGACGGTATCGTGGTTGATTTGCGGGCGAGCACTTTGTATGTGCGTGTGTTGTGTGTGTTGTATGTGCAGTGTGTGTTGCGTGTGTAGTGTGTGTTGTGTGTGTGGAGCCGTGGAGCCGTGGTGTAGCGGTTAGCGCTGGGTTCGAGCCTTGGGGCTGGGTGATCTCCAGCAGGGCTGGTTTAATGGGGGGGGGAGGTGGATTGGACAACTGGAATATTTGTTTCCAAGGCCCCAAAGCTCCAGAGGGGACCACGTAATAAATGTATGATGCGTGTGTGTGTGTCAGAGCGGTAGTGTAGCGGTTAGCGCGCTGCGCTACGAACCCGGCGACCCGAGTTCGATTTCCAATTATCTGAACCGGTCCTGGGCCTCCCCTAGGTCGACTCAGCCTCCAGTGAGTACCTAGTGTGGTAAACATCAGCGCTGGGGAGACAAAGGCGGCCGGGCGTGGTGCTGGCCACTCACCCCATCGTGTAGTGCAGTACCGGCCTTCATAAGTGCTACTACTCGCTAACAGCACTTGCCCCAACAGTCTGTTACAGACTACACCGGGGTAGGGGAGATCTTTATCTTAGTTCTGTGTGTTGTGTGTGTGTTGTGTGTAGTGTTGTGTATGTGTTGTGTATGGTGTTGTGTATGTGTTGTGTATGGTGGTGTGTGTGTTGTGTGTATGGTGGTGTGTGTGTTGTGTGTAGTGTTGTGTGTAGTGTTGTGTGTGTTGTGTGTGTTGTGTGTGTGTTGTGTATGGTGGTGTGTGTGTTGTGTGTATGGTGGTGTGTGTGTTGTGTGTAGTGTTGTGTATGGTGGTGTGTGTGTTGTGTATGTGTTGTGTATGGTGGTGTGTGTGTTGTGTGTATGGTGGTGTGTGTGTTGTGTGTAGTGTTGTGTGTAGTGTTGTGTGTGTTGTGTGTGTTGTGTGTGTGTTGTGTATGGTGGTGTGTGTGTTGTGTGTATGGTGGTGTGTGTGTTGTGTGTAGTGTTGTGTATGGTGGTGTGTGTGTTGTGTATGTGTTGTGTGGTGGTGTGTGTGTTGTGTGTGTGTTGTGTGTAGTGTTGTGTATGGTGGTGTGTGTGTTGTGTGTAGTGTTGTGTATGGTGGTGTGTGTGTTGTGTGTGTGTTGTGTGTAGTGTTGTGTATGGTGGTGTGTGTAGTGTTGTGTGTGTGTGTTGTGTATGGTGGTGTGTGTAGTGTTGTGTATGGTGGTGTGTGTGTTGTGTGTAGTGTTGTGTATGGTGGTGTGTATGGTGGTGTGTGTTGTGTATGTGTTGTGTGGTGGTGTGTGTAGTGTTCTGTGTAGTGTATGTGTTGTGTGTAGTGTTGTGTATGGTGGTGTGTGTGTTGTGTGTGTTGTGTGTAATGTTGTGTATGGTGTTGTGTGTAGTGTTGTGTGTAGTGCTGTGTGTAGTGTTGTGTATGGTGGTGTGTGTGTTGTGTATGTGTTGTGTGGTGGTGTGTGTATTGTTGTGTGTGTGTTGTTGTGTATGTGTTGTGTGGTGGTGTGTGTAGTGTTGTGTGTGTGTTGTGTGTAGTGTTGTGTGTGTTGTGTGTAGTGTTGTGTATGGTGGTGTGTGTAGTGTTGTGTGTGTTGTGTGTAGTGTTGTGTATGGTGGTGTGTGTGTTGTGTATGTGTTGTGTGGTGGTGTGTGTAGTGTTCTGTGTAGTGTTGTGTATGCGTTGTGTGGTGGTGTGTGTAGTGTTCTGTGTAGTGTTGTGTATGCGTTGTGTGGTGGTGTGTGTAGTGTTGTGTGTGTGTTGTGTGGTGGTGTGTGTAGTGTTGTGTGTGTACTGTTGTGTGTGCGTGTTGTCTGTGCGTGTTGTGTGTGTGTGTATGTGTTGTGTGTGTTGTGTGTGCGTGTTGTGTGTGCGTGTTGTGTGTGTGTTGTGTATGTGTTGTGTGGTGGTGTGTGTAGTGTTGTGTGTGTGTACTGTTGTGTGTGCGTGTTGTGTGTGTGGTGTTGTGTGTGTGTAGTGTTGTGTGTGTTGTGTGGTGGTGTGTGTAGTGTATGCGTTGTGTGTGTGTTGTGTGTGTTGTGTATGTGTTGTGTGGTGGTGTGTGTAGTGCTGTATGTGTTGTGTGGTGGTGTGTGTAGTGCTGTGTGTGTTGTGTGTTGTTGTGTGGTGGTGTGTGTAGTGTTGTGTGTGTGTACTGTTGTGTGTGCGTGTTGTGTGTGTGGTGTTGTGTGTGTGTGTAGTGTTGTGTATGGTGGTGTGTGTGTTGTGTGTAGTGTTGTGTATGCTGGTGTGTATGGTGGTGTGTGTGTTGTGTATGTGTTGTGTGGTGGTGTGTGTAGTGTTGTGTGTGTTGTGTGGCAAAACAACCCCCTGCCTCCTTGTTGGTGCCGGATGGTAACGCTGTGGGGAGCAGTGCCTTGGGGGGGGGGGGGCGGCATATTTCGATTGCCCATTCCTCTCACCACAGAGGCCAAAGTGGGATCTGGACAGGTGCGGGAGGCTGGTAACCCCTCCACCTTCAGTCCAAGTACCACGAAACCACGGAATAAAAATCTAATTAAGCTTGTGCCGGAGGCCCCAGGGGGACAGGCGTCCATGACGTCTCCTGGCCAAACCCCATTTGGCGGAGCCAGGAGACTGAATCCTTACCCTCGGGTCTTCCTCCAGAAACAGCAAATAGCCAATGCGAGGGGCCACGTGGAATGTTCGAATGCTGACTGCGGAGGAACCGTTTCCACTCCTCTGTCGAGAGCTGGACCGGTACCGCCTGGATCTCTGTGGTATTCAGGAGGTCCGGTGGACCGGCTCTGGCTCCTGCCACCATGAGGGGTGGATAATCCTCTACTCGGGGTATCAGACTGCCAAACAACAGGGAGTGGCTCTTCTTATGAGCAAAATAATGAAGGGGGCGTGAGAGCGTGGCAGTGAGGTGTGGGAAGCTGTAAGCCCCAGGCTACTTTGGGCTCGCCTTCCAATCAACCAAACGCGAGGAATGGTGGTCGTGGTTACTTATGCCCGCACCGAAGACGAACATTCGTGGAGGGATGCAGGCAAGGCCGATGAGTCAGATGCCTTCTATGACCTCCTGTCATAGGTACTAGCTCGGGATAGAGTCATCTTGTTGGGTGACTTTAATGCCCGAGTTGGCACCTGGTCTGGAGTGATTGGAAGGCAAGGACCAGATCAGCTCAATAACAAGGGTAGGAGGCTGCTAGATTTGTGTGCAGACCATGGGCTTGTAATTACCAACACGCTGTTCTGGCATCGGCGCATCCACACAACATCATGGATGCATGCCGGGTCCAAGCAAGAACATATGCTGCACTACATAGTGATGGAACAGTGGATGCAAGGATGGGTGGTAGTTGCGGGTTGCTGATGAGAAGGAATCTGCCTTAGTGGCCCGTGCTCACAAATCGTTTTTTTTATTTCCATCAAAAAAGTAACTTGCAGCGCCACACCTATTACAATTATTAGGGGAAAGAACGGTGATCCAATCTCCAACCCCCAGGAACAGGTTTGCAGATTTGTTAAGCATTTCTGTGAGGTCCTGGGGAGGGGAAATTCCTCAGCCTGGAAAACATCGTGGGACAAAGTGGGGATGACTCTGCTGAGGCTGCGGTGCCTCAAATATTGGAAGAAGCCACCCCCTGTCAGTAGCTGGCTGAGGTGCCATCGGTTGAGAAAGTACTGAAGGCAATCCAGAGTCTGAGACCAGCAAAGGCACCGGGCAGAGATGATCTACCAAGCGAAATGCTGAGGAAGGGTGGCGTTTGTGCACAGACTGCCCTATATGACATCATAACAACAGTCTGGACCACTGGACGGGTTCCGCAGGATTGGAAGGATGCCCTGGTGGTCCCCTTTTTAAGAAGGGGTACCGCACAGACAGTAACAACACAGGGGCATCTCACTCCTCAGTGTGCCGGGAAAGGTCCTGGCAAGCATTATTCAATATCGGCTTGCCAGGCACGCTGAGGAGAGGTTTGCAGAGCCCCAATGTGGTTTCAGGAAAGGGCGGTCCTGCACAGATGCATTTTATCTGTCCGTCTGCTACAGCAGAGGTTAAGAGAATTCCAACAAGACCTACATATCTGCTTTATTGACCTGGTCAAGGCCTATGATACCATCAATAGGCCTGGGCTCTGGGGTGTTCTTCGTGCTTTCGGAGTCCCTGACCCTCTGCTCACAATCATTAAGGACCTTCATGATGGTGAGCAGGCCCGGGTAAAACTACGTGGCCGGGAGTCGGAGCAATTCCAAGTTCACCTTGGGGTGTGACAGGGATGTCCTCTGGCTTCCACATTATTTAACATCTATTTTGACCACGTAGTTCGTGAAGCCTTCGATCGCTGTACCAGAGGAATTTCCACCTGGTACAGATTCAATGGGAGGCTGATCGATGCCCGGGTGCAGTCAAGAGATGGCTCCCTCACTCAGAGGAGGAGTTGGAGGCACTGCTGCTGAACCTAGAGTGTGCCACTAAGAGGTGGGGCCTTACCATAAGCCCCACCAAAACTAAGCACCTGCCTGGGTATTTTGTACCATCGGACACTCCACCCCCACAACTCCCAATTGGTGATGGGGCAGTTGTGGAGAGAGTGGAGAGTTTCCCAAACCTGGGCAGTGCGCTCATGTCCGGCTATGGTTTGACAGCAGAGGTCTCACTCCGAATCAGTCGAGCGGCATTATCTTTTAATCAGTTGCATAACGCTGTGTGGAAGCTACCTGGTATGTCGCTCCACACGAATCTTCAGGTCTTCTCGGCCACCGTAATGCCCTCCCATCTCTACGCTTGCGAAACGTGGATCCTCTTAATTGAACATCTTCGCCATTTAGAAACATTGAGGCTGGCCTGCCTACGATCTATCCTGGATTTAACCAGGCTAGATTGTGTGAGGAGCTCACAAATTCTTGAAAGATCTGGACAAAGTCCCGTCGGTGAGCTCCTCTGGCAGACAAAGCTGCGTTAGCTGGGTCATGTAGTTCGCATGCCCAGCCACCGCATGCCTAAACAGATTTTGTTCGGCCGGATAGAGGGGGACAAACGGGCGCGGCACGGGCTAGAGAAGAGATGGAGTGATGTGGTACAAGATGATGTGGAGCTGAGTGGACTTGCCGATGACTGGTACCAGCGGTGTCAAGATCGGCCTCAGTGGAGGAGGCTCGTGAAGGATGCTACTGGGCAGTTGGAGGCAGTCGCCCTCCAACAACAACGGAGGGCGGAGGAGCGACGCTCACAACAACGAGCAGAGCGCCGAGTGGCTAAAGCACAGCAAGTTGGCACAATAGGGGGCACAGGTGGTGCATCGGCCAGTCATCTCAGTCAGTCGACCCGTGGCACTTGGGTCTGCCCCGTGACCTCCTGCCGGCAGGCGTTCGAGACTTCACGTGACCTCAATGTCCACATAGCCTGGCACAAGCGACGTGGTGACGTCACCACCACTTAGTGACGAATGGCGGTAGTTGTTGTTGTAGGGGTGTGTGTGTTGTGCGAGGTGGTTGTTAGTGCGCTCCGCACGTGCAGACGCTGCGCTCCCCGGGCCACGTCTTCACGCCATGCTCGAACAGCCGGTTGACCTGGTCCCCGAAGCGGAGGAGGCACGCGCCCATGCCGCGATAGACGCCCTCGCAGCCCGCGGGGGAGTCCGGCCCCATCTCTCCCAGCGACGCCGCTCCTAGAGAGAGATACGGCAAAGAACACCGCAGCACGGGAAGAGAGCAACCGTTCGCCCTACACACACCCGCCACCACGTGTCGCCTTCGCCGGCTTGTCCGGGGCAAGTGCTGTTAGCGAGTACCTATTGAGGAGGAGAGGACGAAGGCTCAGAGTTTGCACAAGCGGGTGGTGTGGCCAACGCAATGCGATGGTCACATAGCGATCTTAAGTGGGAGGTTTCATTTGCCCGCCGTGGATTGAAGTATACAAGTGGTTTACAGATCTGAGCTGGCCCTCCCCGAGGTTTTCTCAGCGTAAAATGAGAACCCGGTGAAGGTGTCCGGCTATGGGCTCCAGAGGCCAGAGCGCTGAGCTGTCGCCATTGAGATCCTGGGTTTGAATCCAGGGCAGGCGCCCCGTGATTACACGGTGCAGGTTCCCATGAATCTCGTGTGGCAGAGCGGGCGGCAGAGTGCTGCCCAACTGATGTGTGGCGTAGAGGTCACTCTAAAGAGGGGCGTCTCGCAGGCAGCTCTGCGACATCCGCTTTCGCGTAACCGTCCTCTGCACGAGGAAGGGTCGCGCTGCTCTGCGAGACTTCAGAGCGAATTCTTCGCCTCGTGACGCGACACCAATACCACGATCGAGGTCAAACTGCGAGGGGTTGGGGGGTGAGGGTGGTGGGAGGAGCAGGTGGAGGGCGGAAACAACAACAAAATATTGATTTGTAAGTTACAAGAAATGAATGATAGTGCGGTGCCGAGTGCGAATATCGGCCCACGAGAGAGAGCGAGAGAGAGGAAGAGAATCAAAGAGCGGGCGGGGTGCGGGTGATGGTGACCCCGCCATCTCCCCCGGGGGCCTGCGCAGGCGTTAACAGGAGCTCCCGAACAACAGTCGCCCGACACTCTGCAGGCTAAAAGGGAAAGAGACGCCCGCGTGGTCGGGGAGGTCTAATTGCGTTCCAAAGCGAGCGGCCCCGGGGTGATAATGGGACTCTCCATTCCATCCCCGTCTCCCTCGTCAGCACCATCGTCAAGACGGTTCCAGAATAGGTTGCGTCGAACAAGATTTGTAAAATTTTCTTAGCGTGCGAGGAGGTGGCTCGGCGTGCCTGGGTCATATGAAGCGACCTGGCCACAAATGACAGCCCAATGAAGTGGCTTCTCGTGTGGAAATTTATAGCGGCCCAATAGTCGAAACGCGTGACGTTGATTCTAAATGTGGAGGGAAAAACCAAAGGACCCAGAGAAAAATCCAGGCGACCACGGGGAGAGAGACATGAAACCCCACGACCTGTGTACCAGGCGAAGTAGTTAACATCTCGCCACCATGGCACCTATGTATCATTAAGCCAGAACCTCTGAGTTAATGGGTTCAATACCACGACCTAAATATACACCGTACGCAGCCAACCGTGCTAATCGGAGGTTCGGGGATGGGCACCAAACTAAACTCAAAAAGCAGTTCTAAATAAATGAGTTTTCAATCTAGAGTAAAAGTGCATACAGTAGCTCCAGTGGCTTCCGAATATCAGAAGGAAGAGCGTTCCAGACGGCCGCAGAGGCGCATATGAAAGCACACGATGCAGTGACTGTCTTATCCCGATGTTGTTGGAAGCTTAGCAGCGTTGAGACTGGTTAGTGCTCGGATGGAAGCCTGCCTGTAAACACCGCGTGTTTATAGGCTTGGGTTAGGAGTTGGAGATCATAGAGCAGTGCATTCTGGAATCCATTTTCCATGCCATCTCCCGGTGACCTCGTAGCTCCGCACAAACTCGCTGGGATGCAAAGTGGCATCTGTGCAGAGTTTTGAGTTAGCCCTCATATCCAAGGACATACACATGTATGGTGGTGGTAGTGGCTGCGGCGGCGGTGGTGGTCGCGATGGTGGTGGTGGTGGTGGCGGTGGTGGCGGTGGTGGCGGCGGCGTTGGTGGCGGTGGTGGTGGTGGCGGTGGTGGCGGTGGCGGTGAAGGCTGGGGCCGCTTAGGGGCAGGGAACTCCTCCGCGACCCCCATCCACCCCACCGCCTTTCTCCACCCAGGAACGCCAAACGCCACAGTCGATTTTACAAGTCGCGTGTGGTGGGGCACAAATGTGGGTACTCTCGAATTCCTTAAAGACGTCTGCACAGCACGGAAGAGGAGCTCGAAAATTACCCCTCTGGATGGGGCTCATCAAGCCAGCAGCGGTGCTCACGGGCAGTTTCAGGGCTGCACCTTTCGCTTTACCCCCCCCCCCCCCCCTTCTCTCTGAACTGAAGCAGGAAATTTCGATTTAAAGCTTTCGTGACTGCAATGATTCATCACCGCCACCACCACCGCCACCACCGCCACCAAAGACTCCAGCGCTGTCCTACCAGACAGTCTCGCCCCTTCACCTGATGAAGGCCGCTTGTGTTGTGGCCGAAACGTCGTGAGAATATTAGTGTGTTATTTTATTTTATCAATTTATTATTTTATTCTCATTCTACGTGACTTTACCGAAAGAACCAAAGAAGATGAAGCAGGAAAGTTTGCGAGGACGAAGGGAAAGGATGTGGGAGTCAGGGACACGAATTTATCCCCACCGAGAGAGAAGAGGGATGATTGTTTACGCCACCTGGACTCTCAAAATAGTTTTGGCTCCATGAAACCACGCGCACGCGTACAGCAAATCACACGGACACAGACAAAGAGGCCCCAGATAGCCGTTGACAGACTGTTGGGGCACGTACTGTTAGCGGGCACCTGGTACAGCACTTGAGGGGGGGGGGTTAGCACAAATGCTGATGTGCACACACCACACAAGCTACTCACTTGAGGCTGAGTCATTGAAAGGCCCAGTACCGGTTCTGTTTTTTGGTGGAGTCGCCGAGTGCGTTGCGCGGTGCACTGACCACGAGCCGACCGCTGCTCACCTGGGCGACCGGAGCTCTGACAGTGGTTTGATTTAGTTTTTTGGCTTCTTCTGGACCCATATGAAAAAAAAAGCTTTATAGCTCATCGGATTCCTCCAATATAAACAAATATTCTGATTCAGATTTGTTTTTGGGCTCTGTGTCCCCACGTTGTGGCCGAGCGTGGGGGCACAGAGGCGCGTCCATCCGCGATCCTCCGATACGCCGCACGAGATGCGATCCACGATCATCGTATAATATAGCGATTATTGAGGGTCAATTCAACTCTATATTCAATTTAATTACATGGATTTATTTTGCTGCAAAAACATTAATGAAATAACAAACTCCACGATAACGCAACCAATAGCAAAACAAATCAGCAGCGGGAAAGACAAAGGCGGCCGGCAGGAGGGCCGCGGTGCTGGCCACCCACCACCCCTCGTGGTGCCGTGGTCCGGCCTTGAGAGGTGCCCCAACGGTCTGTTTGTTGAGGGCTATCGCGGGGCGATTTTTGCCTTCGCGTCACATGGGTCTCGTTGTGCCTTTGAGACGAAGCCGCGCTCGCCCGTGCGCACTGCGCTCTCCGCGTGTTCAGCGCGCGGTATATTTAGAAAATATTTGTTGTTGTTGCTAATGAATGTTCTAATTGCGTTGTCAGCAGCTAAAACAAACGTACATGTGTTCGTGTTTACTCCATACCACGGACGGCGGAGACGCATTTATGCGTCGTTCTAATTACACACGCGCAGAGACAGGATGGCCATGCGTGCCTTCATAGAAGTGCCAAGAGGCGCGGCTCCAGCCCCTTCCTCTCGGACGGGGCCGGGGAGCGGGACTGTTTTGTGGTATTGTAGCGCAGTGCGCTAACCACTGCGCCACCGCTCCCCCCCCCCCCCCCCCCCCACACACACACACAAATCTCCGCATGCGTTGTTACCACCGCATTCTAAGAGAGAACAAAAAAATATCCAAAGAAAGGTGATGGACGTGGAGGCACCACGGTGGAGGTGGAGAGGTCAAGGGTGGGCAGAGGCGGCTCAGAGCCGAGAGCCAGCAGGGTGTGGGGGACCGTGTACGTGGCGGTGGTGGCCCAGGGCAGGAGGAGGGAGCGGAGGGAGATGTGAGATGCAGGGAGGGGGGGCGGGGTGGGGGATCGCCAGCAGGGAGAAGATTACAAAACAGGTTGATTATGCGAGCAGTGACCCTTCAGAAGTGAGATTGAGAATTATAAATTACTTGAGAATTAAGCAAGAGATTAAAACATTATAAAATAGGTAACAAAATAAATAAGCAAACGAGGGTGTCTGTCACCACCAGAAAATTAAATGAATTAACATTCAGGAGCGTCAGCCAGGAGGCTTTCTAGCCATTGATTTATAAATATGTGAAATCGGTTTGGGTTTTCACAACAAAGATCCCACGTTTAGCTTCACCAGGCTCTTGGCACCCATGAAGACGCAGAACGGCACACGAGGGGGTGGTGTGGCTAGGACCACAAGCGGCCGACTTTATCTCCCGAGTGGCAATATTTACATCTCACCAGGTACTCATTGGAGGCTGAGTCGACCTAGGGGAGGCCCAGACCCGGTTCAGACAGTCGTCACTGGTGTTGGCCGTGAGCAACAATCTAACTTGGGCCGCCAGGTCCGTAGCGCAGCGTGCTAACCACTGCACCATCGCTCCCCTTGAGTACTCGCAAACACGCACGCACGTGCAAATACACGAAAATAATACAAACTGGCCAAACATCCACAAAAAGGACCCTCTTAAAAAGTAGTCTTGAGCCTCAGTGAGGCTCCCCTGGGTGAATAATGAAGAAGACCACACTCGCTGCATAGCAGCCCTGTGGTTAGAGCAAGGGTGTGTAGAGCCCATTTGTCGATCCACTGCTGGATGAGGGCCTCCCCACCCCGTGTGGATGGCGAGTTTAGAGTATTTGGTTCCTGTACATTTACACGTGATGATAGGCCACTTCGTTGAGCTATCATTTGTGATAGCGATGTCGCTTGTGAAAAACAGCTATATAGCTCAGTGGGCCTTACCTGGTAAAATTAAAAGTTTAGTTTATATGATAATACTTAATTGAGCACGTTAGTCAGGGCGGGGCGGGCCGGTGGGGGGGAGCCGCGGGGGGTTGACGCAGAGGGGGGGCCGTGGGGGCGGCGCGGGGGGGGGGGCAAGGAGGGTACAAACCCACACTACCCCCTACTGCCCACTACACATGTTGTATGCACGGTGTTAGTCACCCATCTACAATCACTGTCCAGGCTCAACACTTGCTTAGCTTCCAAGATTCGCTGGGCATGACTTCGGACGGCTGCGATGCTCATATCCCGGCTTGCTACGAATTGACTCAAATCATCGTGCCTCCTGGGCTCAATAAAATAGATACCACTTGGTTTGGGGAAGTTATCCGAGGTTATCCTATGGAGAGACTGAGCCCCCCACAGTAATGTGGAATTTCCAACACTGGCTCAGGGCTTTAAACAAAAGATGAGCACCGTCGTCACGCTTGCACTTTTGAGTGAGAGTGAGAAGCCACTTTAACTTTATCCAGCGTAAACAAAAAAAACAGGCTTAATGTAAACATAAAGGGACCGCAATGGCATATGTTTTTTTACAAACGCCGACCATCAACCAGACGATACTGCTGGGGTTATGTTGGCTTCCCGTGGATTACACTGTGCAAGAATTTTTTTTTGTTTCTGGGTAGTAAGTGTTATTTCCTAATTGCTTATGCCTCAAAAGGACATAAAATGGCTATTATTCCCCACAAAGTTTGCTTTTGTTACCAGGACAATGATACTCTGAAATTTACCTATTTTCCAGAACATTCCAGATAGATTCAGTGCTGAGTACACTTGGAGTAACTTCTAGAACATTCTAGAACTTTCCAGTAATATAAATAGTAATATAAATACAGGGGCCTTAAGCCCACCAGTTCAGTTTAGTTCTAGCTGCCTAAGTGGATACATATCTGCATTTTTCTGAGATGGCATTAAGAGGCTGCAAACATCCGGCAGACGCATTTTGCTATGCGGCTAATTTATCAAGACAGGAGCGAAAAAGTACTCTGTGGAAGCATCTGATAAGATGTGTGAGGCCTACAACAAGGCATATTTCCACATGCCTATCGGGGTTCAAGACAAACCCTGGGCACCTCATTTCACCTGCGAGCAATGCAAAAAAACTCTGCAAGGTAAGATCTACAATCGTTGCTCGCAATTTTACGTTATAAAATTTGTTTAAAAAAAGAAATTGTAAAAGTTTTTCATTTGAAAATGGTTTACAATTTTCAATGTTATTGAAAAAATATATATGAAAAATGTTGCGAGAATCTATTACACATTAGTCATGGGTGAAATAAATATATTTTTGTAGGATGGTACAGAGGGGGAAATAGAGCCATGAACATCATTAGACCTCCTTTGCCAGTACCAAAATTTAAGAATAGGGTTTTTCCCCTTTTTTCTGGCAACAAAACTGAAACCTTTTTACGAGGATTCATGTCTGCATTAACCACAATACCTGCAGTCAAAATGCAAACCAAAAAACATACTATGATAATATGATAATACTATGATAATATATGCCTTTTGGCATCATCTGGTCGAGCACCAATTGGGTCGAGGCTCAAAATAAAGTCGTCCCTTGGTGTGGACCAATCAATTTCAAGGACAATGCATATATTATCATAGTATGTGTATGCTCTGACTTTAACATAGCTATTTCTGTGACCAGTTACAAGCTAATCACTCAGCTATTTCAATGCTAAATTCTATGCTAATTCCTTTGTCAAGGGGTGCCTCTGCGGATGTGTATGCTTTAACTTAGCTATTTCAATGCTAAATTCTATGCTAATTCCTTTGTCAAGGGGTGCCTCTGCGGATGAGTATGCTTTAACTTTTAACATAGCCATTTCTGTGACCAGTCACAAGCTAATCACTCAGCCATTTCAATGCTAAATTATATGCTAATTCCTTTGTCAAGGCGCTTTGTTTCCTCTCACACAGCTTAAAGGTCGTGATCTGAGCGTGGCTTTTTCACTCCAGCGCTGTCCTACCAGACAGTCTCGTCCCTTCACCTGATGAAGGCCGCTTGTATTGTGGCCGAAACGTCGTGAGAATATCATTGTGTTATTTTATCAATTTATTATTTTATTCTCATTCTACGTGACTTTACCGAAAGAACCAAAGAAGTATGTTTTTTGTTTGTATTTTGACTGCAGGCATTGTGGTTAATGCAGACATGAATCCTCGTAAAGAGGTTTCAGTTCTGTTGCCAGAAAAAGGGGAAAATCCCTATTATTAAAGCCATGAAGTTTGCTATCCCAAGAATTTGGTGAGAACCCACTGACCACTCAAGCAACTGCTACTTCTGCATGGTGGACCCTTCCAAACGTCGGACTAGCAAGAATGCACCTGCTATCACGTATCCGGACCTTCCTTCATCCATCGCCCCGGTGCCACACTGCCATGAGCTCCCTGCACCCACTCCTCCAGAGAGAGAAAGCTGCCGTCTTTAGAAGAGAGCAGCAAGTAAGAGAGCGAGGAAGACGTTGTAGATCCAGATGACAATTTCAGAGGGGGAGCTGAGGAGAGAAACCCATACTACCCCAACCAAAAAGACCTCAACGACTTGATCAGAGATCATGGTCTCACCAAGTCCAATGCCGAACGTTTGAGGTCTGGGCTCAAGTAGTGGAACTTGTTGGATGAAAATGTGCAAGTCGCAGATCAGAGGAAGCGTCACCAGCTTTTTTGCAGCTTCTTCACCCGTCAAGATGGGCTCTGCTTTTGCCACAATGTGACCAGTCTGTTCGAGGCAATCGGAATCGCCTGTAACCAGAATGAGTGGCGCCTCTTCATTGACAGCTCATCCAGAAGCCTCAAAGCCGTGCTGCTCCATAATGGTAACAAGTACCCGTCTCTTCCCCTGGCTCGCTCGGTGCACCTCAAAGAGGATTACAACAGCATCAAGGCCTTGCTGGACGCCTTGAAGTATGATGAGTACGGCTGGGAGGTCATCGGAGACTTCAAAATGGTGACATTCCTGATAGGTCTCGAAGGCGGTTTTACCAAGTTTCCCTGCTATCTTTGCCTTTGGGACAGCAGGGACACCAAGGCGCACTACCACAGGCGGGACTGGCCACAGCGGACCGAGTTCTCTGTGGGGAGGAACAACGTCCAGTGGGAGCCACTGGTGGACCCCGTAAGGTTCTGATGCCACCACTGCACATCAAATTGGGCCTCGTGAAACAATTTGTCAGAGCTGTAGATAAGGAGTCGACAGCCTCCAAGTACCTTCAAGACTTCTTCCCGAAGCTGTCTGAGGCAAAGGTCAAAGCCGGTGTCTTCGTCGGACCACAGATAAAGAAGATCCTGGAGTGCAATGAATTCCCCAAGAAGCTCACTAGTAAGGAGAAAGCGGCTTGGAACAGTTTTGTCGTAGTGGTTCGTGGCTTCCTGGGCAATCACATGGTCGAAAACTATGTGGAGCTGGTTGAGACTCTGTTGAAGAACTACGGCACATTGGGCTGTAGGATGTCCCTCAAAGACCATATACTTGATGCTCATCGGGATGAATAAAGATTATGATTCATTACGAGCCACGTGAACGTTCCAGCCACATCGGCTCAGTGTGTCGTGACGAGCAGAATCAGAATCTGTATTTATTACTAGAGGAATCCGATGCTCTATAAAGCTCTTTTTCACAGATGTCCAGTAGGGGCGGATCAGAACGTTACCCCAACAAACTACAAAAACACGATAGGAGTGAAAAGTACAAGACGTTTTTTTACAAATCACTTAAAAATATAGACAAATAAAACGAAACTATTTTTTTATCTTACTAGGTAAAGCTCACTGAGGTATTAACTTATTTTTCAGAAGTGACCTGGTTATCATAAATGGTAGCTCAACAAAGTGGCTTATCACGTGGAAATGTATTGCAGCAAAATAATCAAAATAATCTGAAATGTACGTTTCTATATGTGGAGAGAAAACCCACAGGACCCGGAAAAAAATCCACACGACCACGGGGAGCGAGAGAGACGCAAACTCCGAATATATAGCAGGCGTCAGGGTCGGGATCGAACCCCCAAACTCCTACGTACCAGGCGAGGTAGTTAACATCTCCACCACCGTGTCGCTGTGCCTCTGGGTGTAGGAAGCACAGCAGTCCCACTTGTAAAGGGTTAAAGCTGAATTTGAGCAGCCAGCTCATGTGTTTATCCAATTAAATTAGATTTACACAAACGTATGAATAATCACATTAGAGAATTATGTAAAATGCACACACAGACACGCGCTTTCATATCCGCACTCACGTGCACGCACACGCAGGCAAAGATCCCCCCGTAGAGCATGAACAGACTGTTCCGGAAAGTGCTATAAGCGAGCACCTATAAAGGCCAGCACCATGCCCGACCACCTTTGTCTCCCCAGTGACGACGTTTACACACCATGGCACCAGGTACTCATTTGAGGCTGAGTCAACCTAGGGGTGGCCCAGAACTGTTTTAGATAATCGTCAGTGATGTTGACCGTGAGCAGAAATCGACCTCGGGTCGCTAGGTTTGTAGCGCATCCTGCTAACCACTGCACCACCGCTCCCCCGCAGACACACGCATGCACACGTACACACACGTACACAGAGACAAAGATCCCCCGTATAGCCTTAACATACTGCTGGGGCAAGTGCTCCCAGCGAGCACCTATGAAGGCCGGAACGGCACACGAGGTGGCCAGCACCACGCCCGGCCGCCTTTGTCTCCCCAGTGGCGATGTTTACACACCGCACCAGGTACTCATTTGAAGCTGAGTCGACCCACACACATGTGCACACGCGTACGTTCATGCACGGACGGACGCATGCTCACCGCGTGCATACAAAGGGAAGTGAATATATATTTAGCAAGCGATAAACTTTTGATTAATTCGCAAGTATGCGGGGGGGGGGGTGAATTCTAAAAACAGCCTTGCGTATTGCTCGTGACCATAGGTAGAGGTCAATCTCAAACGACGTCCACTCGTCCGCAATCCCCACGCACGTGCGCGCGCACACACGCGCGCGCACGTGCGTTCCAGTCCGTGGATCTGCAGGGGCGTTTTCCAGTGAAGGGCCAATCCGCGTCAGAGTGTGGTCATCGTTCATTTTCAATGCGCCGAGATCAGACAAATCTCGCGCACGCATAATTTACCACATTAACTTTTTTTGTGCCAAATCCCAAACAACCCTAATTTAATTTTGAAGTCCTCGAAATAGACTGAATCGATTCGGCAGACTAATCCTGTTTACACGTTTAAACTACAGGCTGCTCTTCGTGAGCCGTTGTTGAAGCCCCCAGGCTGAGCCAGAGCGGTCAGCGCACTGGACTTGCAATCCAGACGTCGTCTGGCCTATCTCCCTGCGCGGCAGCTGAAAGAATGGCAGATCAAATTTCTTAAACAACCCCTTCCCTCTTCCGGAACACGAGGGGGTGGGTGCCCTCTGTCCCCCACCCCCCACTAGCAGTATAAAATGTTGACACCGCAGTTAGTTGATCTGCAGCAGATCGTGCGTGGTGGGGTAAAGTGTGGGTACTTCCACCTCTTACTAGATGCACTGAGCCAGCGTGACAGATTAGGCCAAAAGGACCCTCCAGAGGGGCTCTCGAGAGCTTCGTCTAGTGGAGTCCATTCTGCTAGCAGTGCCATAAGCAAGCTCTTGCAGGGCTGCACCTTTACATACCAATGCAACTCAATGGAATGCGTGAAAGGGTTGCGCCGTCCCGTGTTGGGAACCTTGAATATAAAGAATTTGTATTTTACCAGGTAAGGCTTCTTGAGAAATCTAGCTCTTTTTCAGCAGCTACCTGGCCACAAATGATAGTGGCTTGTCGATGTGGAAATTTAGAGCAACCAAATACTCTAAACACGTGATGTTGATTCTAAATGTGGAGGGGAAACCCGGAGGACCCGGAAAAAAATCCACGCGACCACGGGGAGAGAGAGAGACGCAGCTCCAAATACACAGCAGCAGCAGCAGGCGTTAGGGTCGGGATCGAACCCACGACCTCCTGCACACCCGGCGAGGGAGAGAACATCTCGCTCCCGCGGTGCACCACGTACATGCTAAGGCGACAGCTGATGCCCGGCGATCCGTGTAAACAGCTGAGTGGCAGCCGAGCCTGAGAGGACGTCCACCGCACAGACAGAGCAAGTCAATCGGCTGGTGCGCAGGGGCTGGCTGGATCGTTACAGGCGCCAAGACCGTGAGAGACGGTGACAGCTCTGGGAGCCCTTCATCCAGCATCATGGCTGTTGCTGCTGACGGTAATTATGAAGCCTACATCTCACACACATACATGTCACACACATACATGTCACACACATACATCTCACATACATACATCTCACACACATACATCTCACACACATACATGTCACACAAACATTTCACACATACATCTCACACACATACATCTCACACACATACATCTCACACACATACATGTCACACACAAACATCTCACACATACATCTCAAACACATACATCTCACACACATACATCTCACACACATACATCTCACACACATACATGTCACACACATGCATCTCACATACATACATCTCACACACATACATCTCACACACATACATGTCACACACAAACATCTCACACATACATCTCAAACACATACATCTTTCACACATACATCTCACACACATACATCTCACACACATACATCTCACACACATACATCTCACACACATACATGTCACACACAAACATCTCACACATACATCTCACACACATACATCTCACACACATACATCTCACACACACATGTCACACATACATCTCACACACACACACATGTCACACACACATCTCACACACACCTCACACACACACACATCTCACACACATACATCTCGCACACATACATCTCACACACATACATCTCACACACATACATGTAACACACACATCTCACACACACACACATGTCACACACACATGTCACACACATACATGTCACACACACATCTCACACACATACATGTCACACACATGCATCTCACACACACACACACATCTCACACACACACACACACATCTCACACACACATCTCACACACATACATCTCACACACACACACATCTCATACACACACACATGTCACACACACACATCTCACACACATACATCTCACACACACATCTCACACACACACACACACATGTCACACACATACATGTCACACACACACACACACATCTCACACACATACATGTCACACACATGCATCACACATACATCTCACACACACACACATCTCACACAGATGCATCTCACACACACATGTCACACACACATGTCACACACATACATGTCACACACACATGTCACACACACACACATCTCACACACATACATCTCACACACATACATCTCACACACATACATGTCACACACACATGTCACACATACATATCACACACACACATCTCACACACACACATGTCACACACACACACATCTCGCACACATACATGTGACACACACACACATCTCAAACACACACTACACACACACATCTCACACACATACATCTCACACACATACATCTCACACACATACATGTCACACACATACATGTCACACACATGTATCTCACACACACACATCTCACACACACATGTCACACACACACACATCTCACACACATACATGTGACACACACACACACATCTCAAACACACACTACACACACACACATCTCACACACATACATCTCACACACACATCTCCCACACATACATGTCACACACATACATGTCACACACATGTATCTCACACACACACACACATCTCACACACACACACACATCTCACACACACACATCTCACACACACATACATGTCACACACACATCTCACACACACACACGTCACACACATACATGCCACACACAACAACAACAACCGTCATTCGCCACTTAGTGCGGTGACGTCACCACGACGCTTGTGTCAGGACATGTGCACCTTGAGGCCACGTGAAGTGTCGAACGCCCGCTGGCAGGAGGTCACGGGGCAGACCCAGGTGCCACGGGTCGACTGACTGAGATGACTGGCTGATGCACCACCTGTGCCCCCTACTGTGCCAACCTGCTGTGCTTTAGCCACCCGGCGCTCCGCTCGTTGTTGTGAGCTACGCTCCTCCGCCCTCCGTTGTTGTTGGAGGGCGACTACCTCCAACTGCCCAGTAGCGTCCTTCACGAGCCTCCTCCACAGAGGCCGATCTTGACACCGCTGGTACCAGTCATCGGCAAGTCCACTCAGCTCCACGCCCTCATGTACCACATCACTCCATCTCTTCTCTAGCCCGTGCCGCGCCCGTTTAGCCCCCTCGAACCGGCCGAACAAAAGCTGTTTCGGCATGCGGTGGCTGGGCATGCGGGCTACATGACCCAGCCAACACAGCTTTGCCTGCCGGAGGAGCTGACCGATGGGACCTTGCCCAGATCTTTCAAGGATTTGTGAGCTCCTCACACAATCCAGTCTGGTTCAACCCAGGATGGATCGTAGGCAGGCTAGCCTAAATGTTTCTAACCGGCGAAGATGTTCCATTAGGGGGGTCCACGTTTCGCAAGCGTGGAGAAGGGAGGGAATGACCGTGGCCGAGAAGACCTGAAGCTTAGTGCGGAGCGACAGACCAGGTAGCTTCCACACAGCGTTACGCAACCGATGAAAAGATATTGCCGCTCGACTGATTCGGAGTGAGACCTCTGCTGTTAAACTGTCACACACATACATCTCACACACACACATACATGTCACACACATACATCTCACATACACACATACATATCACACACACACACATACATCTCACAGTGATGTGACACCCAAGCGCAGTAACGTGGCGAAGCGGGGAGCGGTGGCGCCGCGGTTGCCGCACTGCCCTAAGAACCCAGACCGCTGATTTCGACATCAATAGGACGCGGTCTCCGAAGCCGTCCCAGCGGGGTGAAGTATGGTCAAACAATTGCCTTGGCCGACACACATACGGAGGAATTCATCCATGCAGCAGTGGATTAACGCGGGATCTCTCCGTTACGTAATATAATAATCATAATGAGTGTTATTGCTGTTGTTAAATAATATCATTAACAAAGTGGAGTTTATTTATTTACTTCACAAATGTTCCGAGCGAGATCAAAAGAGCCGCCTGGCGCCGTTCGCGTGCCGCTCTTAACGAGGCGTGGGGGCGCTGCGCGGCCTTAGTTCCCGGGCACGCGGCAGCCTCAATCGCCGCCGCGCTCATTACCCCGAGGCCGCGTGGCGAGATCGCTCCGACGTTAGAGAGACGTCGTCAACGTCGTCTGGCCAAGGTGCGCGAGACACGTGGCCGGCAGGCGGCCTGCGAACGTGCGCGTGGGGACGGGGGGTCTCGTCTGCGTGAAGGCGCTCGCGTGCGTCCGCGTGCGTGCGTGTGTGTGGGTGAGTGGTCTACAACGTGCACCTAGCCTGGCACAAGCGCCGTGGTGACGTCACCGCTCCTTAGTGGCGGATGACGGTTGTTGTTATTTTTTTTATTGGGGAGCGGTGGAACAGTGGTTAACACGCTGCACTACGAATCCGTCGACCTGAGTTGGATTTCTGCTCACGATCAACATCAGTGCCAAATATCTGAATCAGTCCTGGGCCTCCCCTAGGTCGACTCAGCTTTCAATGAGTACCTCGTGTGGTGTGTAAACATCAGCACAGGGGAGACAAAGTCGGCCGGTGCGGTGTTGGCCACCCACTCCGCTCGTGTGCTGTGCCGGCATTCAGAGCTGTTCGCTAACAGCACTTGCCCCAAGAGTCTGTCGAAGGCTATACGGGGGATCTTTGTCTTCGTATATGAGCGATCTCTCTATCATGTGTGTGTGTGTGTGTGCATCACCTGTGCACCACTCTCATTCCCACACACAGATGACGCAAAATGCTGGACTGGGGGGGTCACCGGAATAGATTACACGAGTTTTGTTTTTTGATATTCGCCTGCGTGGCCATGCTGGACATCTGTGACAACAAAGAGCTTGGCAGCTCATCGGATTCCTCCTCCAGTCTCAATCCTGATTCTCCTGCGCTGCCCTCTGACGTGAAGGACTGCACGGCTCTGTGAGAGCTCCCCACGGAGTAATTCGTATCACGATGGGACGGCATCAGCACAGTCGGGATTGCGTCGCGTGGCGAATGATTTCTTTATAAATGTAGTCCATAAATCGTAATGGTAAATTATCAGTTCAGCATTTACCAGTTGGTATCGCAATTGGTTGTTTAACCAAGGATGACAAATAGGATTTGAGATTAATAGGCAAGGTTTTGGGTGCCATTTTGAAACACCTCCAGCACTACAATTAGAAGGTTAGATTGTGTGATAAGTGGAGCGTGGATTGAGAGTGGTTGGAAGGGTGATGGTCACAGTTAGGAGTTAATTGGTTGTTCGGATTACATTTAGGGGGGCACGATTAGGCTGCGAAAACGGCTTTGATTGGGGGTGGGGGGGGGGTTGAATTACTGCTGGACGCTCATTCACAATTCCCAACCCGTTCCACCATGAAGGGAAACCATTCCCCTAAATCTGACCTCGAGCCCCCCCCCCCCACCCCCCACATGACCCGAAGCGAATAACCCCTGTGAAGCACAACGGGGCCGCGCGCTTTGTTTATTGGCGAGCATCGCCAGCGCAGAGGCGGCGCGTGGGGCCGACACCGCCGCCACGAATCGTGTCCCCGGCTCACCTGGCCGGGCCACGGTAATGACCCCGGGGGTTGGTGGGGTGGGGGGTCGAGTGGGGGGTCGGGGGGCACGGCCCGGCTGGAGGAGCCGTCAGTCGCTCTCTCCCTGTCGCCTGCACGGCACGGAGAGCGCACGCGTGGGACTGCTGCGCGCTTGGATGGCGCTGAGAGAGAGGGAGAGCCGGTAGGTTTGGGGGCGGGGGGGGGGCTGATCAACCACGCGGTGTTGGGTCCCCGCCTCGTTACTGCAGAACGAAGGCGGGGGAGGGTGGCGACGGGGGGGGGGGGGGTCACGGTGGAGTTCCCTGCCCCGAAGCGGTCCCGGGCACGGCCCGGAGCTGCCACCGCCGACACCACCGCCACCTGCCGGTCCTCGCTCGCCACCCGCGGCGCTTTGTTCTCTTTGATGGACGTCACCGGATTCAAATAAATAAATAATGACATCGCCTGCCTGTTTACCTGCCTGGCCGCATGTACCGTATGTTGCACTTCTTTCGCACCGTCCGTAGCCAACCGTGCTAACCACTCACTCACATACTTACCAATCTATCCATTAATTCATCCACCTACCCCTCTACTATACTCAACTTTTTAACATTTATTTTACCAGATAAAGCCCACTGAGCTATGTAGCTCTTTGTCAGAGGTCACCCGGCCGCAAATGGAAACTCGACGAAGTGGCGCATCACGTGGAAATGTCGAGCAGCCAAATGAACTCTACCTAGCCCTGCCTAATGATCCGACTACCGACTCACCCAGTCAGCCACCCATACACCAGCACCCACACTTACCCCTGACCACCCAGCCACCTACATACACACGCCTTCACCTACAAACCCAGCTACCCATAACTTTCCTTCCACTACCCACCTACGCACCCACCTACCCACTGGGGTTGTTTATCGACAGCCAACAAACCGGTAACCGTTTTCATAATCGGTTTCGGGTTTCCGAAAGGCAGGATCCAATAACCGACTCCAATAACCGTTCGTAACGAATGCACCGATTGGTGCCAGGGAACGTTACAAACGGCACGGCGTCCTCAGTCACCACGTGGTACATTTGCCCGAGTTTCTCAGATGAAAGGATGAAGGCGCAGCCCCTACAGTGGCTTGGCTCACGCCACTGCTGGTGGGAAGGGGCCTCCTCTCGAGGGAGCTCTGCAGACAGCCCCCTTTCTCTTGGGTATTTTTCCGACTCTTGCACGCCAGCCAGACCTCTGGAAAGACGTGGGAAGATCCCACGCCATCACAATAGGGTTTACCCTTTCAGGAAATTCAACCGGTGTTTTCAGGAATCCTGCCTGCATTAGCCACACGTACTTGTGGTGAACATGCAAACAAAACACATGCTCTGGTAGTACATGATGCATTGTCTTTGAAGTTGATTGGTCGTCACCAGAGTCATTTTTCTTTTGAGCCTCGTTTCAAAGTGTTAGACCAGAGGACGCCAAAAGGCAAACATCACAAAGACGATGCCACTCTCAGGGTATTTAAAGCTCGGGGTGAGCAGCTTCAATATGGGACCTTTTTGGTTTGCATGTTCACCACATTACGTGTGGCTAATGCAGACAGGATTCCTTGAAAACGGATTATCTTTGGTGTTTTGACATCTTAACACAACCGTTTGATTGCCAGAAAGGGTAAAACCTATTGTCATATTTTGATACTGGCAAGAAATGCCCCATAGAGTGGCCACGCTTCTACTCCGCCGCACGTACGCCCCACCAGCGACTCACTCGTCCTGTTGGCTGGACAGAAGGTGGAGGGATTGAAGAAGTTTAACACCGCTGTTCCAACTTTCACACCGAGGAGGTCCAACCGGGTGACCTCAGCGTTGCAACAGACAGTGTCCTGATGAGTCAACAACCTACTTTCATACTCTGCCACGCTCAGCAAACGCCTCGGGAGAGGTGGGTCATAACCCACGTTCTACCCCACCGCATGCGACCCGCAGACCGGCTGGCTGGGGTGAAGCTATTTACACTGCTGGGGAGACAGAGGCACGGGAGATTTAAGAAACTTCCCCCATTGTTTCAACCGCGTCTCCTGGTGGTGGTTCGACTCCATATGGATTCACAGAGACCACACGGAGTCGAACCGTCCAACTCGGGATTGCAAGTCCGTGATGCCAGTCATTCCACCAGGACACACAACCCTCGTACACAAAGAGAAGACAAAGAAAATAATCCACACTGATGATTCAGCAGCCTACTTGTTGTACTGCTTCCTCACACTAACAGAGTTAGAATCCCACACCAATATAATTACAATCCCACATTAATATAATTGTATCACATACCGATAGACTTTGAATCCCACACCGACAGAGTTAGAATCCCACACTCGTCAATGCCAGGTGATTGCTGACGTTTCCCTACGCGTGCCTCCTAATTAATGTGCTAATTAATATGCTAATTAATATGTCTAATTAATATCCGCATCGACTGGACAAATCGATTGATGGACGCCTCCATCAGCTGAGCTCGCGTCCACGCGACGCCGTGATCATCGGGCGCCGTTACCTTCCGCGTGAACCCTGCCGCGTGAACCCTGTCGCTGGAACCTGCCGCGTGAACCCTGCCGCTGGAACCTTCCGCGTGAACCCTGCCGCTGGAACCTTCCGCGTGAACCCTGCCGCTGGAACCTTCCGCGTGAACCCTGTCGCTGGAACCTTCCGCGTGAACCCTGCCGCTGGAACCTTCTGCGTGAACCCTGCCGCTGGAACCTTCCGCGTGAACCCTGTCGCTGGAACCTTCCGCGTGAACCCTGCCGCTGGAACCTTCCGCGTGAACCCTGCCGCGTGAACCCTGCCGCTGGAACCTTCCGCGTGAACCCTGCCGCTGGAACCTTCTGCGTGAACCCTGCCGCTGGAACCTTCCGCGTGAACCCTGCCGCTGGAACCTTCCGCGTGAACCCTGCCGCTGGAACCTTCCGCGTGAACCCTGTCGCTGGAACCTTCCGCGTGAACCCTGCCGCTGGAACCTTCCGCGTGAACCCTGCCGCGTGAACCCTGCCGCTGGAACCTTCTGCGTGAACCCTGCCGCTGGAACCTGTCGCGTGAATCCTGCCGCTGGAACCTTCCGCGTGAACCCTGTCGCTGGAACCTTCCGCGTGAACCCTGCCGCTGGAACCCTCTGCGTGAACCCTGCCACTGGAACCTTCTGCGTGAACCCTGCCGCTGGAACCTTCCGCGTGAACCCTGTCGCTGGAACCTTCCGCGTGAACCCTGCCGCTGGAACCCTCTGCGTGAACCCTGCCGCTGGAACCTTCTGCGTGAACCCTGCCGCTGGAACCTTCTGCGTGAACCCTGCCGCGTGGGCGACGTGACCCCCCCCCCCCACATCCGTTAATCGCGCAGCTTCTCTGCACGCACTCGGCTCTCGTGTGGGTGACAGGTGCATTGTGACGCGCGACCGATGACAGACCACGGGACACACAACGACTCAATGCCCGATTCACATACACGGAGGTGGAGGAGGCATCATCATCATCATCACGGCAGCGATGACGATTCACCACCCCGCTACTCCTGACGCAAAGCATTTGGCTCGTCGACCACCTCGATGTTAAAGCACAACCGCTGCTCTCCATCGACATCAGCTACAGGAAGAGGACAGAGATCTAGAGATTCACACTGAGACCCATAGACTAAACAGAACCCTATCGACTCATACAGAGATCTAGAGATTCACACTGAGACCCATAGACTAAACAGAACCTCATCGACTCATACAGAGATCTAGAGATTCACACTGAGACCCATAGACTAAACAGAACCCCATCGACTCATACAGAGATCTAGAGATTCACACTGAGACCCATAGACTAAACAGAACCCCATCGACTCATACAGAGATCTAGAGATTCACACTGAGACCCATAGACTAAACAGAATCCCATCGACTCATACAGAGATCTAGAGATTTACACTGAGACCCATAGACTAAACAGAACCCCATCGACTCATACAGAGATCTAGAGATTCACACAAACCCATAGACTCACATAGAGACACATCGACTCATACAGAGATCTACAGATTTACACTGAGACCCATAGACTCACATAGATACACATAGACTCACACAGAGATCAAGAGATTCACATACAGCACCATAGAGTAACATAGAGACCCATACAGAGATCCATAGATTCACATACAGAACTATAGACTAACATAAAGACCCATTAACTGACATAGAGATCTATATGAAGGAGGCATAATTATCAAAGCGATGCACTGCGCCTACGCGTAAAACAAGTGATCCTGACTCATTGACCAGCTCAATGTAAAAGTATCACCGCTGTTCTACATCAGCGTGGGCCACACGAACAGAATAACAGCCGCGTACGGCTCCGTGCGAAGGATGCTGGGAATCACGCGCACAAAAGATCAGCTCGGCACCTCGGAAGCTGGACTTTGGTATTGTAGAGCGTGGCAGGGAATTGTTGTGGGTACCGTGTGGTGGAACGAGGTGGTCGGGATGGGGGGTGAGGCAGATGCTGTGGATGGCGCAACAGGAGGAGAAGGCCAGGGAAAGCAAAGTGGAGGTTTGTGAGTTAGAATATGCCAGGATATTGTTGTAGATGGAACGGGGGGATAGAAGTATGTTGCTATGGGTGGGGACCCGCGTGAAGGGTGGTGTAATGGCATAATAACACAATGATGTAGGGAGCGGTCGTGTCGCGGTGAGTGCGACACGCTTTGAACCCGGCCGCACGAGTTCGATTCCCGCCCACTGACCCCCCACCACCTCCGATTAGCACGGTTGACTACGTACGGTGCGAAATAAGTTCAACATACATACGGCCAACAACAGTGACAGTGATCTGAACTGGCCCTGGGCCTCCCATAGGTCGACTCAGCCTCAAATGAGTACCTAGTGCGATATGTGAACATCACCACTGGGGAGACAAAGGCGGACGGGCCTGATGATGGCCACCCACCTCTCGTGTGCCATTCCGGCCTTCATAGGTACAACGCGCAAACAGCACTTTCCCCAACAGTCTGTTGAGGCTATATGGTGGAGGGGGGGGTCATTTGTCTTTATCTTTGGAAGGAGTAGGGCACGTGACTTGACAACGGTGTTGAGACCGTGGGAACGCGTCGCGTCAGCGGTGTGACAGCGAGAACAGCTCAAGCTACATCGTGGCGATACCGAGACTTGGCAGAGACAGTGGGGAGGTCCGGTGCGGGCATTGGCAACGACTGCGAGTTAGGGCAGAAGGAAGGAAGCGATGGCGAGTTGCGGTGGAATCCACGACATTAACCACGATCCAATCTTGACCTTGTGTGTCTTCACCCCGAGTGCTGGACATGCTGTACGCGATCAGAATTCACCAGGGGGACGCGCTGAGATCAGAGCCCTTGTTGATTCAACCCATCAGTAGCCATAATCCTATGGGTAGACTTGCCACCGTCACAATAACGTGGAATATCCACCACAGGCAAAAAGTTGCCAATGGTAATAAAAAGTGACCCACACTCTCGTACGCACGCGCATCTGATAAAAAAATGTATTTTACTAGGTAAGGCCCACCGAGCGATACAGCTCCTTATCAGAAGTGACCTGGATATAAATGATAGCCCAATAGAGTGCCTTATTATCTGGAAAGTTATAGCAGCCAAATGATCTAAGCGCAAGACGTTGATTCAAAAGGTTGAAGGAAAACCCGGAGGACCCGAATAGAAATCGACGCGACCACTGGGAGAGAGACACTCCAAGCTGCAAACTCCAAACATATTCAGCAAGCGTCAGGGTCAGGATCGAACCCACGACTTCTTGTAAACTAGGCGAGGGAGTTAACATCTTTCCACTGCGGCTACACCCGGTCAGTCTATTGCCTCTCTTCATTATTCGTTTCAAAAAGTTGCCCAAAAAACGTAGTGACCAAACAGTTGAAGGAATAAAGAATTAAAGCTTTCGTGACTGCATACATTACTCATTGTTTTTTTGTTTTTTAAACATATTTATTTTAATATAATTTATGGTATACGTGGTATACGTGACTTTACCGAAAAAAACAATGATTAGTTGAAGGAATGTTGTGCTCTCAAAATGAAACAACGAACTTGGTGATGCTGCAGTCACGATCAACATCATCAACTTACACATTCGTCGAGAACAACACCTGTGTGTGTGTGGCCGTAAAATAAATATATACGTAACAGGCGACGTTTCGGGCAAAGGGCCCCCTCCCCATAGCACACGTGCTATGCTCGCACAGGCAGAGTTGTATTCTATTCTTGCGTGTGATGGGCAGCAGTAGCAGCAATCTGTTCAGGAGTTAAATGCCCAAGTGTCGAGCGAGGTCCTTCTACTGCTGGCCACGACGAGAGGGCTTCAGCAGAGAGAGAGCTCGCCTCGTTGCGATATTCCTCCTCCGTCGTTGCAGCTGTCGACTCACCCTCAAATAATTCCCTTGTGCGATATGTTCAACGTCGCTACCAGGGAGACAAAGGCGGCCCGGTGTGGTGCTGCCCACCCACTCCCCTCGTGTGCACTTGCTCCAACAGTCTGTTCCAGGCTACACAGTAGGGGATCTTTGTCTTTGTAAAAGCGAGTGTGTGGAGTGTGTGTCGCGTCTCACCCACGCACTGCAGGATGAGAGGGATCCACATCAGCCACAAGCAGGTGCTGGGACCCATGGCGAGACGGCGAGAGACGGGGGGCAGACGAGGTGAGTCGGGAAGCTGGAGGGAGACGGGGAGAGACGGGGGGCAGACGAGGTGAGTCGGGAAGCTGGAGGGAGACGGGGAGAGACGGGGGGCAGACGAGGTGAGTCGGGAAGCTGGAGGGAGATGGGGAGAGACGGGGGGCAGACGAGGTAAGTCGGAAGCTGGAGGGAGACGGGGAGACGCGGAAAGGGACGAGACCGAGAATGATCGTTGGTGAGACGGGCTGGGGGAGACGGGGAGACCCGGGGAGACGCGGGAGGCAGGGGGAGAGACGAGCGACGGGACCCCAGGGTGAAGCGGGGTGCGACGTGAGCTAAAGTGAAACGAGATGGCACACGGCTGTGCAGGGGAGACGCTGGGAGGAGTCGCGCAACTTAGAGTGAGACGGAGCGAGACGGGGTGAAGAAACGAGAGAGGGGGTGGGGGGGAATGAGATGGGGAAGAGACGGGACCAGGGGAAGGAACGGGATGACGCGGGGAGATGGGTGGCACGGGACGGGAGATGGGTGACCAGGTTGAGAGCGCTCTTCTCGGACGCTTCTTAAGACACGGGGATTCCTTTCGTCGTTACCGCCTCGGGCTCCAAGGAGAACTCCACCACCAATAGCGGCACCAGCAGCCGGACTCGATCGCTCCGGTACCACCGCCGCCTCCTCTCCCTGCGCCACCTGCGCAGATCCCACCCCCACGCAACTCAGAGCGCGCAGCGCGCACGTGCGTATGGCGCGTGTGAATGTAGCACGTGCGAATGCAGCACGTGCGTATACGTGTGTGTGTAGCACGTGTGTATAGCGCGTGTGTGTGAAGCACGGTGTGTATACAGCGCGTGTGTGTGCAGTGCGTGCGTGTGCAGCGCGTGCGGGTGCAGCGCGTGCGTGTGCAGCACGTGCGTGTGCAGCACGTACGGGTGGCGTGTGTGTAGCGACGCGCGGATGCGATGCGTGTCCGATGTGTGAGAGTGCGAGTGTGTTTTGTAAGCTTGTAAGGAGCGATGGGCGCACTGCGCTACAAAACCCAGCGACCGATTTCAGCTCATGACAAATAGCAGTCACGAATGTCTTGCACCGGTGCTGGGCCTCTCCTGTAGGTCGGCTCAGCTTTAAATGTGTACGTGGTGCAGTGTGTAAACACTGGAGAGACAAAGGCGGTCGGGCGTGGTGCTGGCCACCCACCCCTCGTGTGCCGTGGCGGCGTTCATCGGTGCTCGCCAACAGCACTTGCCCCAACAGTCTGTTACATGCTGAATGGGGGAGATCTTTGTGTTTGAGCATGTGTGGTGTTTAAGTGCACGTCTTGTGTATCGGTGTGTTGTGTATGACGAGGAGTGTATTGTGTAAGCATGCGACGTGCGTTATGTACTTGCTGTGACATTGGGCGTTCATGACACTTGCCCCAACGGTCTGTTAAGGCTATACGGGGGATCTTTGTCTTTATAGTGGTACTAGTAACCATACGTGGTTTGACAAAGATCGTTAGGTTCAACGTATATGTACATCGAGTCCTGCGTGTTAGGTTAAAATGTTTTCGATTCATACGCTGCTGTATAATGGATGTGATTATTGTCCACTAAATTTATCGCCATAAATGCAATTCTACGATACATCGTACAATATTACTTCCACAATCATTGTATCGTCTGTTTTCAACATATCGTTATATCGTGATTCCCGTTGCTCATTGTGTTTCTTAAGCATTGCATTTATTAAAGTGTTTTACTTGCTCTACTGACAATCATAATAACGAACAAGAAACTCACTTGTCAAAAGCACAACGCAATTATATATTGTGCTATGAAGAAGGGCCATTGCCCGAAACGTCGCCTATAATATATTTTTTTAAAGGCCGCAATATTGTTGAAGATGTTGAGTTGTAATTTGTGCTTGTGCACCACTGCCAGCGCAGCAGCAGCAGCAACGGCATCACCAAATAATTCATCGCAATAATACAAGTTGTGCAGACACACACGTTACCCATGAAATCGGCGCTTCGCATAAGTGTAAGTGATGACACGGCGAGTCTACAACGTTATAGCATTCGTGGTTCAACGACCCGTGCAATGACCATCGTCTGTAACTGGCAGCACGTGCGAGGTTATTGCCACATTCTGCCGGCAACGTCGCAATGATTGGGGCGACGTGTGGCAGGTTGGTGTTGAAGCAACTGCAGTCAAACCACTGACGAGCCACGTTCCTGCACCCCCTTAACGAGAGGTACTCCAAAGCACAGCAACAGCGCAATACCACGCGACATACACCGACAAGGGGAACTGATAGCGCGGTGATTGACATATTGCAATATGCAATATCGTATCGTATTGTGAAAAACTATATATCGTGCGCTACCCCACGGAAAATTAATCTTATCGTGAAGTCGCTGGTTCAGGGTGCCGAATGAGGCCCCTGTGTTTATGGCTGTTGTCTGTGTTCATGGCTGCTACGTGGCAGCTAAGACTTTGTTTTGCAAGACTCCTTGTTCACTGTTCAGTCAAACGCGGGGAGCGGTAGTGCAGTGGTCAGCGCGCTGCCCTACGAACCCGCGATTCCCGCTCACGGCCCAACACCAGTGACAATTATCTGAACCGGTCTTGGGCCTCCCCTAGGTCAACTCAGCGTCAAATGAGTAACTGGTGCGGTGTGTAATCATCGCCACTGGAGAGACAAAGGCGGCCGGGCGTGATGCTGGCCACCCATGCCCTCGTGCGCCGTGCCGGCCTTCATAGGTGCTACTCGCTAACAGCCCCTTCCCCCAACTCTCTGCTCGGGCTTCGTGTGTCACCCTATTTGTTTCTGGGTCGCCAGTGGACTGGCATAGAAAGTAAATTAAGTAGCCACAGAGAGAGGCATGCTGGATGTGATGTGCCAGGTGCCGCACACCATTCACTGTGCGAAGCAGGAGCGGATTAGGTTTGTCCGGGCCGTAACTCTAAAATCATTCCTAAGCACTCAATGAAGGAGGACCCCTCTGTTTGCCAGAGACGAGCTGTGCTAAGTGACAGCCGAGACTTACTTTGCAAGGCGTGTTCAGTGGAAATGCAGTTGAACAAATTTTATCCATTATATTCGTACGACTGGTGCAGCAAAGCGCAAAAAAAAGACAACGCTGTGAAATACGGAATCAGAATCCTTATTAAAATCTGTAGACTGGAGGAATCCGAGGCGCTCTATTAAGCTTTTTCACAGATGTCCAGAGAGCAATTTATGGGGAACTGATATCGTGATAATCTTTGTATTGTGAAATAAGATTACCATATTATAGCGTGAAAATTGCCAGACCGGGATTGGGCACCGTGTTGAAGTGTCCCCTGGCCCCGTGCGCTACCGCCCTCTGCTGGCGAACATGGAGAGAGGGTGCGAGTCTCATGGTCAATACCGGACGGGGCACGTGGGGAGACAATCACAAAAAATGCATTCGTCGAATACACGGCAGAAAAAGGGCCATTGCCTGAAACGCCCCCCCCCATCACGCGTGTCTGTTATTTGTGCTTGTGCACCACTGCCAACGCAGAAGTATCTATATACATCAAGACCTTAATCTGCATTTCTCAAACACCTCTGTGGTACTTTCCGACAAGGCAGCAAGACGAAATTCAGTCCATGAGGTAGCGAAGACGGCCTTTACGAACTCGTCACAAAATGAATGTGTATTCATGCTGTGAATGAGAAATCTCAGGCCGTGGCAACAACGCCCACTGCTGTTCGCCCACGGCATCGCACGCGGAGAACTGAGATGGTACGAACGCGGGTGGAGACATAACGAAGCATCCCTTCCCCGTTATTGCCATCCTTCGTTTTCTTTGGTTCTTTCGGTGTTGTGGCCGAAACGTCGTGAGAATATTATTGTTATTCTATTTTATCAATTTATTATTTTATTCTCATTCTACGTGACTTTACCGAAAGAACCAAATCAGATGGATCCTTGCAGTCACGAAAGCTTTAAATCGAAATCCTTCGTTTTGTTAACGTTTTGTTGCCCGTGGTGGCTCAGCAGCTGCTTGTACATGCGTTCGTGGGTTCGTGTACCAGTCTGTGTTAACATTTGAGTGTTATTCCCTCCTCCGCATGCTGGGTTTTCTCCGGGTATAATGATTTCCTCCCAACCGCAAAAAAACACTTTGAATTTTTTTGTTCAAACATGCAACTGCAGCACTCGGATGGAAAGTTGAGATTCAGCGAGGCTTTCCGGGGTAAAGGCCCGCAGTTATTATTCCACACTGATAACTGTATAATGAATCGCAACACACTGCGACCTCTGCTGATAATCGGTGGCAAGTCCGCTTTTCCGATTCACCAAAAACTTTCAAA